>NC_137097.1:81686706-81914206 GCF_949357685.1 Gobio gobio
AATATAGGCTATTTATTTTAAGTCTCGTCTTAGTCATGGAAAAAAAAGGTCCTTGACGAACATATTTAGTCTCGTCTCGTCTGATAAAATGAACACTAAACTAGATTAACTTCTGCTGTAAATATGTCAGTATTGTACGTTTTAGTGTGTATGAAAATGTAAGTAAATGTACGTGTGGTAGATTCACACATATTCTTATGAGATCATGTTGGACATAAATATAAATAACATCTGAGGATATTAGTTTCTTTATTGCATATGCCAAAGATATTTTATTCTCTGAAGTGATTTCCCAGCATCTCGTCCGTTCACATGAATACTTGTAAGAGTCATTTGTTTCTATTGGTTTGTGTGGCTTCATACAGTGATTGTTGCCCACAATCCTCCTCGCAGGAGAAGATGGAAACTGTTGGGACGAGCAGCGTTTGACAGTGAAGCTCCTCCAGATGTTGTAGAGAGAGTCGGAGGAAGATTGAAGGACAGACACGTGATGGTCATCTACAGTCCTCGGCTGCTCCAGACAAACATCTCAGATCTTCAGATCACACAGACAGTGAGGGAGTGTGTGTATCTGTCTGATCCAGGACCTCCTGTGATCGTTCTGCTCCTCAAACATGAGCAGTGTTCAGCAGAAGATCAAGAGTGTGTGCAGAAGGTGCTGGACTCTTTCTCTGAGCGCATTTATCAACACACCATGGTGCTCACCACACAGGAGCCCAATGAAACCAATGACATCCTACAGAAAATCATTCAGAAATGCTCAGACAGACACTTCAGTCTTCAGGAAAGCAGCTCTCCTGATGATCTTCTGCAGCCGTTTGAGGACATCGTGCAAATGAATGATGGACGGCACCTGGATTGGGCTGAAGCTTCACAGTATTTGACAAAGGAGCAACAGGCCACAGAAAGACGTGAGTGTGATGATATGAGATGTTTCTTGTGATAAATGAATGTGTTTTTAAATATGTGACCCATTACGGCAACCAGGGACACAAGTCGGCAGCACAAGTTTCGAGCAAAATGAGAATGAAGCGTTTTTTTTTTCAAAATTGGTGATTTTCGCTTTTTTGCCAAATCTGTTAGTTGAGATCATGAAGAAGCCTCTCCATGTTTGAGATAGCAGTATTGGTATATTTAAAAGCATACACTTTGAGGTTGAAATCGCCTTGTTTTTAGGAGATTCTAGCATGCAGCAGAGGCGTGTTTCTCTTTTGTTATTGTCCCGCCCTCTAAGGGAAGCGTGGCTCAGTGTTGCCAAGTCCGCTGTTTTTCATGTCCGCGGGTTGAAGCGACCCCAATTATGTGATATTTAGCCCCGGGAATGTGAATTTTAGTAGGCAACCATGCCAAAAAAACACATATTTTACCCCCTGAAATGCGTTGTGAAAACCTGGCAACCCTGGTGGCTGATACATGAGCAGCGAGCAACGAGCAGCTGATACGAAGTGCAAACCTCCCAGATAACACAATGTCTGAAGCAGTAAAGAAGCAACACGATCATCTTTCCCTTGTGCAGAAAGAGAGGGCTGAGTACAATGACATGACTGAAAATAAACATACATACAGGTCCTTGAAAGTGCTTGAATTTATTTTGTGCAAGAAGTTTTCTGGAAGAAATTCCATATTATTCTCTCCGGTCCGATAATGTGTTATTTAGCCAACACTTCGTGGACTATGCTTGATTTACGTTTGTCACTTGCATTTATGCATTACATTATGTGTTTCCCGCGTGAGGTACTTTGTGTTGTACATTGCCATGATGTTCACGCGCGCACAAAACCACTACGGTACCTCAGCGTTTCACAGACACACCGTGAAATATTGCAAAAATAGACTGCTTACATGAGCCTCTTTTCAATAAAATCCATGCAAAAGTTAATATCAGATCATTTTAGAATACAGTATAGGATGTACTGAATATTCTTCAGTTTTATGCAAAACAGAAATATGACAAATAGAATATCAGACCTCTGTCATATGGCCAAAAGTAAAGTCCTTGAAAGGTTCTTGAATTTGAAGTTAACCAAGCTGTGGGAACGCTGTATTTACAACTATCCAAACTGTTTTAGACCTAAAAGAGCCTTTGTAGGCCTATGTTACCCTTAAATGTCAGAGAAAAGAGCAGAATCAGAGATTTTTTTTTCTTATAGAAAATTGTACTTTGCATATTATACTATAAAAACACACAATTATAGTAGATTTTAGTTTATCATAGTTGATCATGACGGTTATCACAGAATCCTGTTAAAAAGTCCCAATGCTACACAATGAAATCAATTTTTATGTAGAAAACCAGCAAATAGCAAATAAAAAGGTTTTATAAAAAGATAAAACTCACATATTTCAGCCTCTAAATCATTTTTAGTCAAAAAAGATAAATTACTGACATTTACAATGCACATTATCCTTTATTATTAATAGTATGCGGTCCGATTGTAACCATGCAGCTTTACAGGGGGCGTGGCTTATCTAAATGAGATGTAAATGAGCCCTATTGTCACTCCCAGCAGGTGAGAACAAAATCTTTAGAGGCAAATTTCTCCCTGTTAAGCTTTTTTGAGTGCCTACTTTCAAATGGCCACAACTTCTCCAAATATTATCAGATTTCCATGTGTTACACATCACTGGAAAGCTTGGAGACTACACTTCCAGAATCTGTAAATAACTCAAAAGGCCCCAGAACCGACTTGTGTCCCTACCTTCCGTGACTGGTCACACATTCTTCTATCAGTTTCAGAGTGTGTGAAGCTGAATCTGGTTGTGTGCGGGAGTGACGGCACATTAAAATCCTCCATATCAGAGCGGATCCTGAGAGACATGGAGCTTCATGGACGTCTGGAGGAGCTTCCAGCTCTCATTGGGAGGAAGTGATGCGTCAGACTCTCCGCTGTGTGTCTCTCTGTGATCCTGGATTTCATGTTTTCCTCCTCATTATTCCTGATGCTCCACTTAATAATGAAGACAAAGCAGAAATGGAGAAGATCCAGAGGACATTCAGCTCCAGGATCAACAAACACATGATGATCCTCATAATGCAGAATTCAGAGCGTCAGACAGCAGAACTCAGTGAAGAAACACAGGCTGTCATTGAGAGCTTTGGAGGATGGCATCATGTCTTTGGTCCCACCGCACAAGTGTCCACATTGATGGAGAGCGTCGAGAAGATGCTGGAAGAAAACAGAGGAGAGTTTTTCTCCACAGAGACATTTCTGGAGGCGCAGATGGAAAAACTGATGAAATATGAAGAGATGAAGAAGAAAATCGACACACTAGAGACACATTTACTGCCACAAGGTAATGACCAGAACATCAGTCACAAACTAAAGAGTGTAAGAAATATATTTGAGTTTTACAGTAGAGTTTGATCATATATTAGAGTTTATACTACATTTATATTTTTAAACAAAATAACTGCAAAATTCAACAGTCTTAAATTCAAAAACAAGGTCAAAGGTCAAGCTTCAGTATTTCACAGGAAATGCAGATTATTAGAACAGTCAAACGGGTCCTTTTGGCCAATCACTGAACTAATACAATTCTCTAGAGCAGCGAGGCTGAAAACTGATGCATTTCCTCTTTAGAGGTTCAATAGAGAGTGAAGATGAAGTGAGGATTGTTCTGCTGGGAAAAACTGGAGTTGGGAAGAGTGCAACAGGAAACACAATCTTATGAAGAGAAGTGAGGTCAGAAAAAGCAGAAACATCTCAAGAGTCAGTGACTAAAGAGAGTCAGAGAGAATCATCTGAAATCAACGGCCAACACGTCACTGTGATCGACACTCCAGGACTGTTTGATACTGAACTGACCAGTGAGGAGATCCAGAGAGAAATCAGCAACTGCATCCCCATAATCCTGCCTGGACCACATGTGTTCATCATTGTGTTCAATTTAGGACAACGATTCACTCAAATAGAAGCATCATCAGTGAAGATCATCCAAGAGACGTTTGGTGAGAGATCTTTAATGCAGACCATGCTCTTCACCAGAGGAGACGATCTGAAGAAGAAAACCATTGATCAGTGTTTGGGAAAACCTGAATCTGTGATCAGGAATCTGATTGAAGTGTGTGGAAACAGATTCCATGTGTTCAATAATAATGAGCCTGGAGACCGAACACAGGTGTGTGATCTACTGGAGAAGATAGACAACATGGTGAAGGCAAACGGAGGGAGTTTCTAGTCATGTAAGATGTTCAGACAGATGGAGAGAGAGAAACAACAACAACAGATGAAGATCCTGATAGACAGAGTCAGAGAAACAGAAGATGAGAAAGAGAGAATGAAGATGAGGATGGAGGAAGAACAACAGAATCATGACAAAGAAAGAGAAGAGAAGAGGAACTCAAAAGAGAAATAAGACACTGAACAGAAAAAGAGAATAACTGATGAGGAAACATTAAGAAGAGAAAGAGAGAATGAAGATGATAATGGAGGAAGAAGACAATCGTGACAAAGAGAGAAAGAGAAGAGAAGAAGAATTGAGAGAGAGAGAAAAGAACGATATAAGAGAGAAATGAAGGAGCAGATGAGAGAGATTCGAGATGAGATGAGACGAGAACGAGAGACATTTTAATATGGGGGAAATGAAGAAAGAAAAAGAGACTGTAAAGAAAGAAAAAGAAACTAATGAAACTACACACGACAAAGAGACTATCACTCTTTTGAAGATGAGAGTGATATTTTTGATTAAATGTCTTTGTCTAATAAAGTGTTATTCGGTGTACAATCTACCTAGATCCCACACACCTTCTACCTATTTTTAGTTTACAACCTCAGGCTAGGTAAAGCAGGTCGAATCCTTAACTAGATCATAAATATAAATTTATACTCACTTTCTAGAAGAACAGACCCCCTCCGTGTCTGGTTCAAATCAACTCGTTTAGAAAGCAGAGACTTGGCAAACGATTTCTTTTATAAATCAATTATAAGTAGATTTATTTTTCTATTAACAAAAGTTTTACATACAATCAAATAAAAGTTTATAAAAAGAAAAAGTCTTAAGTAACAAAAAGCGGCAGTTCACAGAAGTCACCAGCAGATGTCAGGCTCGGATCATCAAGCAATGGAGAAGCAGCATCACGCTCCCAGCTTCTGGATTCCATATGGCAAACGATACCTTATATATCATTTCATCATCACACCTCTTCATTACATATTCAGTCACATAGGCATAGTTCATCCAATCCAAGATTTTGGACCACTGTCAACTCCCTCAGTTGTTTCAACATGTTAGTATATAATGCCTTGTGTTCCTTCATTCTCCGTTTCTTGGCTTGGATCCTCCATCTCCTCCTGCGTCTCGTCTGTAAGACATCATCCTATGGTAAAATCCTACTCCTTTGTTTAAATGCTTTATTACATACTTGCATGCTAATACAGTTTGCACTTCGCTTGCTTTTCTTTTACGTATATAAAATGACTTTTATACCAATGGTTCAGTGTGTTCATTTCAATCAACCAATAAAGCATTTTCTACAAAGTTTTTGTCTTTGTGTCTTTACTATGAAACCCAATAAAACATTTTTACAAAAAAGTCTTTGCTTCCGTGTCTCTACTATAAAACCAAATAAAAACATTTTTACAAAAAGTCTTTGCTTCCGTGTCTTTACTATAAAACAAAATAAAAACATTTTTCCAAAAGTCTTGTCTTTCATGTCATTACTATAAAACAAAATAAAACATTTCTACAAAACCATGTGTCTGTATCCTTGCCATGAACCAAAGTAAAACATTTTTACAATATCATGTTATCATGTTTTTCCATGCTTACAAAGTCATTTATAAAAGTTGTATAAGAAAAACCTCCTTCAGGCTATTCAGCCTCATAAACAGCTTATACATAAAAGTTGTGAAAATAAAAAACTTCTTATAAAAGTTTCTCGGCCATATAAACAGCTCTTCACTTCACTTTGCTATTTCTATTCTACTTGTGACTCTTATAAAGTCAAACATAAAGGTTCCTTATAAAACCTCCTCTATATATTTCTTTTCCATTTTTCTAACATCATAAAACCATGCATAACATATCGTGTGGTTAACATAGGCCTCTATACATCTGGCATCATTCTTGGTTACACATTGGGAGTAAGACCTCCTCACATCAGTCCCTATTCCTGTATATATGTTGGGAATAAAAGGATCAATTTCATCATTATTCTAACATGCCCCTTATGCAAATTTTAGTCTTTTATTTCCAAATTAAGGTAATTTACATAACACTTCCTTGTCTTGTCATACTTGGTGAGCTGAGCATAAGTTTGCCCAGTTTCAGTGTAAACATTTCTTTGAGATATGTTCATGAATCTTTCCACCCAGGGTTTTCTGTTTTTTGGTTTGATCAAATCACTGCCAATTATCTTTCCGTTAATTCGAGTTGTGGAAGGCCAATTTTTTGTGCTTTGCTTAATAATTATTAGGTGTGCGCCAAACATTTTTCGCATCCATTTTCCATTAGCTACTTCATGTTGACATGCCCCGATTAACTGCCCATCAGGAGTTTCACAGATAAAGGTGCGGCTTCTTCCGTTAATCGTACAGGTTTTGCACCAGTTCAATATCGGAATCAGAGTCTCTGGCATTTCTACCTTGCTCCAAGCCGTCTTCCCCATCCTGGAATCCTGGGCTGTTAAACGGGGTTCGGCCCTCGGCCTCTCTTTCAATTGGAAGTCCCGCATCTCTTTTAGCTATAAGATAAAATATCCCATTATGTTTAATCACTTTCAAATCACGGCCCCTTCCTTCTGCATACAATTTATGCACAAATAATTGCTCTTCCTTACTCCACAGTCTATGAGCCAATAGGTCGCTATACACCTCTTTCTCCACTGTGTGGAGCTCCATGAACATATATTTCAGTTTCTCCATCATTTGTACATTAATCACCTCTAACATCTTAAACACATCAACACAGTATTCCATCACATCTCGTTCATTGTACCATATTACATTATTGGTTTTTAGCAAAGCATTTGTTGCACAGGCTACCCATGCACAGAATAACTTCTGTCTCCGGCCACAATAGTTCATGGCATCTCATGCATTCGTCTTCTGCATTTCTCTATACTCTGCTCACACTCCTTATAGGTTTGACTATTCCCTGAGGGGAGTCCCGGGGCCCTTGAGTTAAACTGTTTGATCTTGATCTCTCCTGCTCACAGCACTTAATATATTTGCCCAATCTCCACGCAGCTACCATACATAATCGTAATACCTTTCCTAATCCTGTGCACTCGATTAGAATCAATACAAATATTACCGTCATCATGGTCAATATCAGTTTAAAGTTATTCATTAGCCACTTTATTGATTCATAGGTATTCTCTCCGATTCCGGCCATTTTTAAAAATTTATTTTTCACCTTATCACTTACATCGTGAATTTCTTCTTTGAATGTTGCTTTTCTGGGCTCTACGTTATGCTGTTGTTTATTAAAAAATTGCTTCCTGGCCAACACAAAATAAAAGGGAAATGGTGGCATGCATCTACCAATTTCTTGTGAACTGAAGGTTCCTAGGGTGTCAGCATAAATTGTTTTCTCAGTTGCTATTGGTTCTGAAACCATTCTGCATATTCCTTGATTTATCTCATTTCTCCTCCAATTACCATCTAACTCCTCATTGTCAAACGTCCATCCCGTGTGCATCCAACGGTGGCTACCCGTACTCCACACCACGGTCCAAAACCTTTTAGAATCAACCATTTTTTCCTCTTTTGACAGCTTTCCCTTGTCACCCAATGTCATCATATATGCTGGTTCAGGAATATCCTCTTTCCTGTGGTACTCCGTTATCCCTTTGGGAATTCTCCACAACATAACCTCTTTATCTGTTTTCGCTCTCACCCTCACAATCGGAACTGGATAATATTTTCCTAACAGGTTATTTTCATAGCTAACAACTACTCCCTTTCCGTTTTCTCTATTCGTTATCTTGATCGGAGTTACTTTTTCATTCTCTCTTTTGGCTACATCTTCCAATATGTCAAATAATCTAAACTGAAGTATCATCTGATCTGTCATTGTACTATCTTCCGTGATCATATCGATCCATCTTTGAGAGTGCTCCAAGATAGTTATTAACTTCACACCTTGACTTACAATTCCATTTGCATTGTTAAACAACAACCAATGTTCCTCGTTATCATATCTGTCCTCTGCTTCGTCTTTGTCTGCCTCACACTTCCATTTCTGCATGCATGTACATCCGATCCAACTCATCTCATGTTCCTTACAGTCTTTATCATTGAATTGTTCAATCAATTTTCTTATTACTTTATCTCTCCATACATTGTGCAACTTCCAATTATAGCTTGTCTCAGCGCATTTCTTTAAGTCACTATCACTACAATCTTTCCAGTATTTATTCGTTTTAATGCTTATTTGATAAAGCTTCTCCTCATTTTCTCCAAATTTATTTCGTTTCAAAGCTATTTCAGCTATTCTTGTACTCTCGCTATACCACTTCAACCCTGGAATTGGATTACTTAATTTCTCCCTTGTTTCATACATCGTGTATTTTTCGTCTGTGAATTCTTCTTTACATTCATTTATGATATTTCTGTCCTTTATCCTTGTCATCCTTTTCCCGTTTATCTCAGGCGACTTCGCCTGTTCTAGCTCTCTCCCTTTCTCATCCTGTCCTTCGTTTATCAGAAAGGTAGTGTCTATCTCATAATCTGGATCAATGTATACTGTGTCTCTCTCTGTATCATTCAGCTTAGTCATGGTCCATAATATAATTAAGGCTATTACAACGGTGATTACCACTCCTGCCATGACTGGCCTCTGTACACACGGCTGATTCCACCTTCGTTGTCTCCTGGGAGTTCTTGACCTAGAAGACCCGCGCTGGCTCTCTGCCTCCATTCCTGTAATACATCAAACTTCCCTTGGTGTTTTAATTCTCAAGTGCTCCACAAATTCATACACTCTAGTCTCTCTTATGAGCTTATGTATTGGGTATTGAAGAGATTTTTAATACTTCAATTGGGCTTATTTCCCCTTCTTAAAAATCCTTCAATATCCATTATCCATTATCCAAGGTTAAAAATATCTTTATGGACATCCAATATCCATTCCCCTTCATTGCAATTTGCAAGGTTAGTAAAAATATTTCCATACTTACATTGCTTGATGATCCGAGCCATGCTGTGCTGCCCATCTTTCACTATATTACTAATTTCAGTAATAATTTTTGGCTTTTCTGCCAGCCAGTCTCTTTTCTATAGCTTTCCCTTTTTTCCATTTTATATGTATAGCTTTCCTATCCATATTCCCACATGTTACCATGTTAAATTGTACATTCCATCCAGAAAATTGATAGCCCACTTCACAGAGATCTTTCGGGGCATCTCGTACCATGAGCAACTTTGAAGTGTAATACTGTTTCGAACCACCTACAGATTTACAGTCAGTCTCTGGGGGTTTAGATTTACATTCAGTCTCTCGGGGTTTGCCGCTATCCAGCCTCAACTTCAAACTCCCTATAGCTGTCCCAAGAGGTCTCATCTTACTTACAATCATTTGATTAAAATCAGATTGTTCTTGCTCCATACTCCATTCTGCTCTAGCCAAACCGTGTGTTTATCTACGATTTCTAGAACTCGGTCTTTTTTCGAAATTAGATCTTTGAACGGTTTTGTTGGATGTTTGTTAGTCAATTTTATCCATACAAAATCTCCCACCTGACACTGGTCTTCAGGCTGTTCAATTTCTTTTTTGGCTTTTCTACTCCCTGTATTCATATTAACGAAATACAAAGCCTCTTCCATGTGTTCATCCCACTCTCTGTTGTTACAATTAGCTCGAAAAAAGCTTTTTAAGCTGCCAATTGATCGTTCACTCAGGCCGTTTGATTCTGGCCTATAACGGAGAGATTTGATCAATTTTATATGTTTTTCTGCTAGCCAATTCTCCAGTTCGTTTCCGACAAAGTATGATCCATTATCTACTCTAATACATTCAGGCCTATTCCATGCAGACATTAATTCATCAAGTGCCTTGATTATGTTTTTAGCGCTGGGGTCTTTCAATGGCTTGGCCAATATCTTGTTTAGATAAGCTTCAACCGCAACTAAAAAGTACTTATTGCCCTTTTTTGTGCGCGGATTGAGTGGACCGGCTATATCTAAGTCCCATTCCACATTTGCTTTATCTGGGATTATCCTTCCATAATCTTTTCTGATTGTTCTGTGATAACCTTTTCTCATGCAGTCCTCACACTTCAACTTGATATCTCTGTACTTCTTCCTCCAATTAGGAATATTCATGTTATTGTCTGATAAAACTTTACCCATTAAGTTTACACCAGGGTGCTTTAAACAGTCATGCAGTTTCTGTATGGCATCTGCCCCCTTCTCTTCAACTATGACAACTCTCCTGAGTCTAGCTAATTTGTCAACTGCTTCATTCCCTTGAGACAATTCTGTACCTTCCCTGGAATGCCCCTTCTGGTGAATTACGACCAGGTCTAAATCTTTTGCTAGAATGTCTATCTCTTTCCACATCTGTTCATGTTCAATCGGTTTTTTGTTGAATTTACAGAAACCGTTTTGTTTCCATACTTCCAAGTTTTCATTTAGACTCGTTTCTACATATTTACTGTCCGTAACTATGATAGCTTGTTTGGCATGCATTTCTTTCAATTTCTCTAGCGCTTTGAGCACTGCCATTACCTCTGCCGTTTGAGCTGTGCCAGGACAAGATCCCTTGTCTGTCACCTCATCGCCTTTTTTCTTTTTGATTATATACGCCCAATGGGCTTCGCTGTCTGCCAAAGTTTTAGATCCATCAGTGTATACCATTATTCCTTTAAACGATGGTAATTTTGTCTTTTGACACTTCTTGCGCTCTTTGTTGATTATAGTTATGCTAGGGTCTAGTATAACGTTCTGCCATCTCTGCCATCTGGTATTTTGGGCCTTAGCATCTTTGATCTTATTCTTATTCAGATGGGCCAACACCATTTCATCTGTGTTAATCATTATCTGCCTTTCCCTGGCCAGACCTTTTAGTTCTGCATATCTTTTACTGATCGCAGCTAATTTCCTCTCAACTGGTAGAAACTTTTTCTCTGGGCTCTCCCAGTTTCCTGTCATAATGCGTATTGGTACGCAGCTTTTTTCGTTTCGCATTATTAATTGATAGCCAGTCTCATCTATATCTAGATCAACCTCTAGATTTTTGTCATCCTCTCTGCCTTCCAGCTGTCCTGAGCACAAAATCGCTTCTTTTAGAGCGCTAAGCGCAGTTCCCGCATTCTCAGTCCATTTCAATTTGTTTCCTTTTATTGTGGCATAAATCGGTTTCGCCATCTGACTAAATTTTGGGATTACGTCTCTGACATAATTCATTAGCCCCATCATTTGTTGTACATTTTTGACGTTTTCTGGTGTCTTTATTTCAGCTATTTTTTCCTTCATAGTCTTTGTAATCCCTCGATTACCTGCAGACACCCAGAATCCTAGAAATTCAACTAGGTCTGTCATAATTTCACTTTTCTTTATGTTGATCTTCAAGCCTGCCTCTGCTATTCTTTTCAACACCTCTTTTACGGTTTTTACGTGTTCTTTCTCATCGTCATTTGTAATCAAAATGTCATCGATGTACACTTCCACTGGCAGATCTTTTAATATTTCCATCATTACTGCCTGGAACACAACTGAAGAATTTACATACCCTTGTGGCAAACGTTGGTATAGATAATGTTTATTTCCCACCGTAAAGGCGGTTTTCTCTTGACTATTCTCCGATAATGGGATTGCCCAAAATCCATTTATCAGATCCAACTTCGTTAGAAATTTGCCATCCTTCAGTTTCTCAATTGTGTCCCTTGCATTAATCAGGTATCGACGGTCTGGACGGGTCAATTTATTAAGGGCCCTATAGTTTGTCACTAATCTAAATCCTTGGTTTCCAGGTTTTGGCACTAATTGCAGAGGACTATTAGTGATTGCTGAAGGCACTTCTTTAATAACTCCCTGTTCTAATAATTCCGTTATCGTTTGATCCAGCTCATTTTTCCCCAATTTGTTTATTGGATATTGTCTCTGTGGCTTGTGTATTCCGCCTAGAATCTCATGTGCATATTTTTGATCAACTAGTCCAGTGTCATTTTTATATTTTCCGCACGGAGTCTGTTTCAATGCTTGTATCAATTCTTCTTTTGATTTCTCATTACCGATCATTTTATTTCTGATGCGAGCTAACTCCTGTTCTGTATCTACCTCCTTCAATCTCAGCACCTTTTTTAGATCTCTTCCTGCAAGTAAATTCTCATTACCTTTTATCATTTTTACACCAAATTTTTCTCCCATTGGTTCTTCTTCTATTTTCCCATTATACGTTTGAACTAGTACTTTTCCTGTGTAATTTATTGGCTCTGTTGTGGAGGATATCTGAGCTCCTGTATCCAACAGGAATTCTACACCTTTCACCTTTACAAACAAATCTTCGTCTCTCTCCAAAACTCTCTCATCACAGATGTGCTCCTTCAACAGGCCAATTTCATTTAATTGTTCATTTTTTCCTGCACTGTTTCTGTCTCTGACATTTTCTTCTCTTTCAGTATCTTCTTGTGCTTCCACATTTAGAGTTAATTTGCTTCTTCCAAATCTCTTTACACTGGATTCAGTGTTTTTGCGTTTCTGTATTATTTGATCTTTCTGTGCTGGGGTTAATTTTCCCCATTCCCCTGCTGGAACATAACTTGCTTTTTGTGCAGTACCATTTCTGTTATCCTTAAAGGTTTTCTTTGCACTACTTTCTCCCTGCCATGTCGTCTTTTTAGTATTCCATGTTTTAGGCTTATTGGACTGACCTTTGTCACCCTTCCTAGCTTGGAATCTTGTGTTATACGGTTTATTGTTCTCCACTAGGGCTCTCTGTTTATTCATTACTTTTTCTTTTCGTTGTTTTTGAACCCTCGCTCCTTGTGGCTCCTTTCTTTTCACAAACTGACTATTTAAATCATATTCAGCTAGTCTCTCCTCTATTTGTTTTTTAGTCGTGCTATTCAGAATGGTTCCTAATTTATTTCCTCCTGGTATTTTGCGCCCTACGTCTCGTAGCAGCCTTACTTTATCTGACATTGGGATTTCGTCCTCAATCGATAACCACACACCAAGTAAAGGCATTTGCTCTTTATTTGCATTCACTAGCATATCTTTCCATTGTTTGTATTTGTCTTCAACTCCTGTAAGGTCTCTAACCTTTCCTAAGGCCTTCGCTGTTATAGCATGTCCCGTGCAAGTGTGCACTAATCTTGTTACTGCTTCAGAACCTAAGCCAGCCTGCGTTGCCGCTTTAATGATTCTATCCATATAACTGCAGTAATCTTCATTTGGTTTCCTTGAACCTATTTGGTTTCTCACAACGTCAGTTAATTTTAACTCTAATAATTTTGCTTGGACATTTTGCTCCTCACTTCTCTCTCCCTCTATTCTCCTTGGAGTGCTGAAGTGCAGCTGCCTCACTGGGGTTTCCCTCTCCCTAGGGGCTTCACGTCTCTCTAACTCTCCTTGATTTATGGCCTCTTCGCTTTCTTCCTCCCAGATTTCTTCTGGGGCCACATTCAGATTCTCAATTTGTCTAGAAGCTCTAGTTGTTTCTAAATCTCTTTGTAATTGTTTATTCTGTTTCTTCAATATTTTTATCATATTGTCTAATTCTTTCACTATTTTTCTATTATACTCATATCCCTCTTGGAATAAAGTCTGTTTGCCTGCCTTTGACCAACCTTCTTGTTCGGCTATTTCTGTCGCAGACGGGGACATGCTGGCAGTCTTCATCTGACCATAAGTTAACTCTTTTTCAGGTATCACTCTCTTATTCCACTTACTCAACAATTCCTGATCTCTTTTCTTTCCGCTGGGATTTCTATACTTAGTTCCTCTTAGTTCTACTTCTGGCCAATCATTCTTTATTTGTTTAGTCACTCTCTGTAAGGTTATTTTTACACCTTTTTTGTGCTTTAATCTAGTCTCTTTTCTGAGCACTATCTCGTCTTCACTACTGACATCAAATTCTGTGCTAATTCTTGTGGAATTTAATTCCTCATCTACACTCTCATCCCTTAGACTTTCCTCAGAACTTGAATTGCTTTCCCTATAAGTTCTTTTTTCTGTTACCCCAATCGGAGTTCTATTTTCAGAAACTAGGTTTCTTTGTTCACCTTGCTCAGTAAATTCCCTAGCTTCTTCCATGTGTCCATTTATGGCTCCCTGCCTTTCAGGAGTATCACTTCTCTCATCAATTGTTTGTTCTTCTGACATTTTCTTCAGAAACTTCTTAATTGATTTCATGTACTTTTTGTTTAATAATTTTCTGGATGGAAGTCACAGCTAAAATCGCAATTAGCCCTTATTGTCGATTTTATCTTATCAAGCTTTCTCTATCCATATTATTACTGAGTATACTTTCAATCTTACACTCTAATATGGATTTGCTTTTCACTATGATTCCTATTCAACGATGTGCACTTCGTTGAACAGTTCACACAGTCTACACTAAATCTTTTTCACTCAAGATTTTAGTCAATCTCTATTTTTTTTTCAGCCTATTACTGTATTTATCGGAGCACGTTCTCTTATCTGAGCTCTCAACGCTTTTCTATATTCCGACTCAATACTATAGAGATTTTAGTAGTGTCGTGCATGCACTTAATAACCCTACCCAGGTTATAATAATAATTCTTCCCTGAATTATTTTTCGTCTACAGGATTCCCTCCTTTTTCAGACTTTCATCTCACTCTTTGAGATCAACACTACTGGTTTAACCTTTCTTTAGGTTTAATATAATTCGTTTCTAAATTATATTTTCGTTTGACTTTATAAGTCCTTCTGGGATTTCTCTTTAATACTATTTTTAGGCTTTTTAATAACCCATTCCCAGGTTACAATAATAATTCCTTCCTGAATTATTTTTCGTCCTTCCTTTTTAGACTTTTATCTCCTCCCTCGAGATTTCAAAACTACTGTTAGTTTAACCTTTCTTTAGGTTTAATATAATTCGTTTCTGAATTATATTTTTGTTTGACTTTACAAGTCCTTCTAGGATTTTTCCTTAATCCTATTTTTAGGCTTTTTTAATAACCCATTCCTTGGTTATAATAATAATTCTTCCCTGAATTATTCTTCGTCTACAGGATACCTTCCTTTTTAGACTTTTTATCTCATTCTTAGAGATTTCAAAACTACTGTTAGTTTAACCTTTCTTTAGGTTTAATATAATTCGTTTCTAAATTATATTTTCGTTTGACTTTACAAGTCTTTTTAGGATTTTTCCTTAATCCTATTTTTAAGCTTTCTTTCTATTGTTCTTTCTATACAATAATCACGTTTTTCGTCAGCACTTTGTTTATTGATTTTGGCCAGAAATCAATAAGCAATCGTGCCCCACGTTGGGCGCCATGTTATTCGGTGTACAATCTACCTAGATCCCACACACCTTCTACCTATTTTTAGTTTACAACCTCAGGCTAGGTAAAGCAGGTCGAATCCTTAACTAGATCATAAATATAAATTTATACTCACTTTCTAGAAGAACAGACCCCCTCCGTGTCTGGTTCAAATCAACTCGTTTAGAAAGCAGAGACTTGGCAAACGATTTCTTTTATAAATTAATTATAAGTAGATTTATTTTTCTATTAACAAAAGTTTTACATACAATCAAATAAAAGTTTATAAAAAGAAAAAGTCTTAAGTAACAAAAAGCGGCAGTTCACAGAAGTCACCAGCAGATGTCAGGCTCGGATCATCAAGCAATGGAGAAGCAGCATCACGCTCCCAGCTTCTGGATTCCAAATGGCAAACGATACCTTATATATCATTTCATCATCACACCTCTTCATTACATATTCAGTCACATAGGCATAGTTCATCCAATCCAAGATTTTGGACCACTGTCAACTCCCTCAGTTGTTTCAACATGTTAGTATATAATGCCTTGTGTTCCTTCATTCTCCGTTTCTTGGCTCGGATCCTCCATCTCCTCCTGCGTCTCGTCTGTAAGACATCATCCTATGGTAAAATCCTACTCCTTTGTTTAAATGCTTTATTACATACTTGCATGCTAATACAGTTTGCACTTCGCTTGCTTTTCTTTTACGTATATAAAATGACTTTTATACCAATGGTTCAGTGTGTTCATTTCAATCAACCAATAAAGCATTTTCTACAAAGTTTTTGTCTTTGTGTCTTTACTATGAAACCCAATAAAAACATTTTTACAAAAAAGTCTTTGCTTCCGTGTCTCTACTATAAAACCAAATAAAAACATTTTTACAAAAAGTCTTTGCTTCCGTGTCTTTACTATAAAACAAAATAAAAACATTTTTCCAAAAGTCTTGTCTTTCATGTCATTACTATAAAACAAAATAAAACATTTCTACAAAACCATGTGTCTGTATCCTTGCCATGAACCAAAGTAAAACATTTTTACAATATCATGTTATCATGTTTTTCCATGCTTACAAAGTCATTTATAAAAGTTGTATAAGAAAAACCTCCTTCAGGCTATTCAGCCTCATAAACAGCTTATACATAAAAGTTGTGAAAATAAAAAACTTCTTATAAAAGTTTCTCGGCCATATAAACAGCTCTTCACTTCACTTTGCTATTTCTATTCTACTTGTGACTCTTATAAAGTCAAACATAAAGGTTCCTTATAAAACCTCCTCTATATATTTCTTTTCCATTTTTCTAACATCATAAAACCATGCATAACATATCGTGTGGTTAACATAGGCCTCTATACATCTGGCATCATTCTTGGTTACACATTGGGAGTAAGACCTCCTCACATCAGTCCCTATTCCTGTATATATGTTGGGAATAAAAGGATCAATTTCATCATTATTCTAACAAAAGGAACAAGTCAATCTGATCTCATTCAACCGATGGATGTCCAGATGACCGTGTTTCAGTGTGCTGATGGTTTCCTGAAGCAGCTGATGGTCGCTAAACTGTCCCAGTGTCAGTATGCTCTGCTAGTTCCTGATCCATTCACACAACAGATTGAGTTTCCTCTCTGGACATTCAGACAAATCAACAAGAGCTGGAAGATGAGAAACACCAATAATGAAACCCTCAGTCAAATCCAGCCAGTCTACAAGGCACAAACTCCAATGGTGTCTTTCTTCAGGTTTGGCTCTGTGTCCTCATCCAAGTCTGAACTGATGAACAGTCTGATCAATGAGAAACACAACACGTTCTTCCACAGGAACTGCCCAGGCAGCAGCAGAACCAGAGTCCTGATGGAGATCGCCTGGTTCTGCCCCTCTGGGAAAAACACGGATACATTCACTGACTGTGTAGCGTTCTGTAATCTAAACGGTGATGCAGGAGACCATGAGCAACAGCTGCAGATCATCACGGAAATGGCCTCGGCCAATGTTGTTCTACTACCACGACTGGACAGGAATGACAAAAGTGCAACAATAATCCAAAACCTGTACAGGAACAGAAAGCCGCTCATTTGTCTTTTTACTGAAGATGAATCTACACTCATTGAGACAAAAAATGTCAAAATACAAAATTGGTTTGAAAGACAGAAATCAGTCAGATGTATCTGAAGAACTCAGAAGAGCTATAAATGATTGTCTCTCAGAATCATATTCCTCTTTCAGACTTGAAGACGTGTCCAAACACTCAGACATCAGAGTAGATGAGGAAGATGATGACTGCAGGAGAGGAAGAGAAGCAGCACAGCAGGTGATGAGTTTACTGGAGAAGAAAGATCTGACAGAAATCAAAGACTCATTTCTGCCTCATCAGGGGAAACTGTGGCATCAGTGGAGTCAGAAGAACAAAGAACTACATCAACCTCAGGGAGAAGATGTAGAAATGGAAAGAAGTAGAAAAAACAGAGATTAATAAAATTCGTCAGCAGCAGCATGAACGTGATATCAGTTTATGAAGCTCTTTATTAAACAACTGAACTCAGATGCTGCAAACAACATATATATCCTTAAATGGCTCAGAATCTTCCTGGATGAACACACATCAGCTGATCTTTCTGCTCTACATCACAAATACGATGAAAAGTGGTCAGCAGTTGTAAGACTGAAAGACAATCATAATACATCTGAGCAACTCAGAGCTGAACAAGCAGAACTTGAGAGAATATCTGAGGATCTTCAAGCTGCAGGCTTCGGTCTGGAACACATCATGAGGGAGATCGGTCAGATCTATGAATCATGTTCATATGTAAAGAAGATCAAGAAAGACCTGCAGGTTCACTTCTCTTCTCTCCCGAGTCTTGCAGCACAGATGATGATCTCTGGATTTCCACTGGAGCTGATGGATGGAGATGCTGCTCATGTTCCTGTGATCTGGATCTCTGCTGTTCTAGATCAACTCAAACAGAAACTGGGAGACCATAGAGTCTTTGTGCTGTCAGTGTTAGGGATCCAGAGCTCTGGGAAATCCACCATGCTCAATGCCATGTTTGGACTCCAGTTTGCCTTCAGTGCTGGCAGGACAACCAGAGGAGCTTTCATGCAGCTGGTCAGAGTGTCAGACGAGATGAAGACCAACAACAAGAGATCATGATAATGAATTGGCCACATTTTTTGTTGGTATTGAAAATCCAACATTGATCAACATCTTTGGAGAAAACACGTCTGAGATGCAGGACATTCTTCAGATTGTTGTTCAGTTCTTCCTGAGGATGAAGAGGGTCAGACTGAATCCCAGCGGTATGTTTGTGCATCAGAACGTCTCAGACATCACAGCTGGAGAGAAAAACATGGAGGGTAGGAGACGACTGCAGGAGACACTGGATGAGATGACAAAACTCGCTGCCATAGAGGAAGTCTATGATGCAGAACGTTTCAGTGACATTATTAGATTTGATGTTGATAATGATGTGAATTTTCACTGTTATGCTGATGACACTGTTATGCTGGAGACTCCTGGTTGGTTTTTGCTCCGATTGCTAATCGATTGCTCCTGTCTGCGGATCGATTGCTCCTGTCTGCCTGCTGTGTCTGTTGCTCTGTAGCTCAAGTCTGTAGCTCTGTAGAGCCTTGCTTACGTTTGAATCTTTATTTTGATATTTCCTCTTTCTTCTACTGCTAAATATAACTTACTCATCACCATACATTGTTTAAAAATTGCCTATCACGTTAAATTTGACATCGCTAGCTTTTAATCTAAATCACCATCACACGTTACCATTTTGCTAGCCTGTTAGCTTGTTATCTCTGCACCCGGGCCTCCCTTTTTCTGAGTTCATAACTTGGATTAGTAAATTGTGTCCAGCAAACGATTGTGGTAAGTGGTAAATTGGATTAATCAACAAACACGGTAAGTCATGTCTTCTCCTGTCATTATCACCTGCACTGCATGCCACATGTTCAGTATAGGCTTCTCCGCTGGCGAAAAGGGCTTCACATGTGATAAATGTAAGGAGATAGTTAGGCTGACGGAGAAGATTTCAGAATTAGAAACACGCATCCATACTTTATCTGAGAGTAGTGAGGATGTAACAGCTTTAGACACTGATTTGGATGCGAATAGCTTAGTGAACTCTGTACATTCTTCGGTTCCGGCTGCAGGGCCCTCGCAGCAGGGAAACTGGGTAACAGTGAGGCAGCATAGTCGCAGACCAAATAACCGCTTTTCCATTCCGGTTAGAACATCAAACAGGTTCTCCCCTCTCAGTGAAGCACCCACTGAGTATCCTGTTGAAAGTGCCCTAGTCATTGGCGATTCTATTACACGGAACGTGAAGATAGAGACACCAGCCACCATAGTCACTTGTTTACCGGGAGCCAGAGCACCTGACATCAAAGCAAATTTAAAAGTGCTGGCTAAAGCTAATCGTAAATTCTCTAAGATTATTATTCACGTCGGCACTAATGATGTTCGACTTCGCCAGTCGGAGATCACCAAAATTAACATTAAAGAGGTGTGTGAACTCGCTAGTACGATGTCTGAGGCTGTTTTTTGTTCTGGACCGCTCCCTGTAAAAAGGAGTGATGAGATAGTTAGCAGACTATCATCACTCAATGGCTGGTTGTCTAAGTGGTGTCTGCAAAATAACATAGGGTTCATAGACAATTGGAAAAGTTTTTGGGGCAGACCTGACCTGTTGAATAAGGATGGCATCCATCCCTCTTGGGGTGGTGCCGCTCTTCTCTCTAGTAATCTGGCACATAGTCTTAGAGCTAAACCTTGACTCACTAGGGCCCAGGTCAGGAAGCAGACAAACTGGCTAAACCGACCGTCTGCTAGCTGTCTCACGTTACCGGAGTCAGATAAATCCCAGCACATAGAGACTCTTTCACCTAGATATTATCATATAGAGACTGTGTCTGTTCCCCGAATTAGTAAATACAAAAAAAAACATCAAAACCATTCAACAGTAAAAATTTAATTGACGTCCAACAAATAAACAAAATATATAATACAGATGAACAATTGATAAAGCTTGGGTTGCTGAATATTAGATCCCTTTCCCCAAAAGCGCTTATTGTTAATGATATTATTACAGATAATAATCTAGATGTGCTCTGTTTGACAGAAACCTGGCTAAAACCTGACGACTACATTACCTTAAATGAGTCCACCCCCCAAGATTATTGTTATAAACATGAGCCGCGTCTGAAAGGCAAAGGGGGAGGGGTTGCTGTAATTTATAATAATATCTTCAGTATTACTCAGAAGTCTAGTTTCAAATATAATTCCTTCGAAGTTTTGGTGCTTTATGTAACGCTATGTAGTGTACATGATAAAACCCGTTCAACATTTGTGTTAGCTACTGTATACAGGCCACCTGGGCATAATACAGACTTTATCAAAGAATTTGCTGATTTTCTATCAGAGTTAGTACTGGCCGTAGATAAAGTACTAATTGTTGGTGATTTTAATATCCATGTTGACAACGGAAAAGACGTATTGGGATTAGCATTTAAAGACACACTAAACTCTATTGGAGTTAGGCAACACGTGTCAGGAGCCACTCATCGCCATAATCATACTTTAGACCTAATATTGTCACATGGAATAAATGTTGATACCGTTGAAATTCTGCAGCAGAGCGATGACATCTCAGATCATTACTTAGTATCATGTATACTTAATTTAGCTAAGGTTGCAAAGCCGCCCCCTCGCTTTAAAAATGGCAGGACAATCACTGCCACTACTAAAGATTGCTTTTTAAATAATCTCCCTCATCAGTATCATCTGCTCAGCATCCCAGATAGTATAGAAGAACTCGATGTTGCAACAGAAACTATTGACTCTCTCTTTTGCAGTACTTTAGACACAGTTGCTCCTCTGCGCTTAAAGAAGATTAAAGAAAATAGTCCAACGCCGTGGTACAACGAGCACACCCGGGCCCTTAAAACAGCAGCCAGAAAAATGGAGCGCAGCTGGAAGAAAACAAAATTAGAGGTATTTCGTAATTCGTGGAAAGAGCACATGATCACATACAGAAAGGCTGTAAAAACTGCTAGATCTGCTTATTTCTCAACTCTCTTGGAAGAAAACAAACACAACCCAAGGTATTTATTCGATACAGTGGCTAAATTAACCAAAAATAAAGCTTCAACTTCTGATGATTGTAAACAGCACAGCAGTAATGACTTTATGAACTTCTTCACATGTAAGATTGATAATATTAGGAAAAAATTTTTAACCATGCAGCCGTCTAATACAGCATCACATCAGACAGAGCATTGTAGTGTCACTGAGGAAAAATTACACTCATTCACTGCTATAGGAGAAGAAGAATTGGCTAAACTCGTTAAATCATCAAAATCGACAACATGTATGCTCGACCCTATACCAACTAGGCTATTAAAAGAGATGCTACCAGAGGTCATAGATCCTCTTCTTAATATCATTAATTCATCTTTGTCATTAGGATATGTACCGAAAACTTTTAAGTTGGCAATTATTAAACCACTTATTAAAAAACCGCAACTTAATCCTACAGATTTAGTCAATTATAGACCAATCTCAAATCTACCCTTTCTGTCAAAAATACTTGAAAAGGCAGTGTCTTCACAATTATGTTCCTTTTTAGAAAGAAATGGTATCTGTGAGGATTTCCAGTCAGGATTTAGACCGTATCATAGCACTGAGACTGCTCTCGTCAGAGTTACAAATGATTTGCTCTTATCATCCGATCGTGGCTGTATCTCTCTATTAGTGTTACTCGATCTTAGCGCTGCATTTGATACTATCGACCACAACATTCTTTTAAATAGACTCGAAAATTATGTAGGTATTAGTGGAATTGCGTTATCATGGTTTAAATCATACCTATGCGACCGTTATCAGTTTGTAGTAGTAAATGAAGATATGTCACACCGATCGCAAGTTCAGTATGGAGTACCGCAAGGCTCAGTGCTAGGACCGCTACTCTTCACCCTGTACATGCTACCACTGGGAGATATCATTAGGAAGCATGGCGTTAGTTTTCATTGTTATGCTGACGATACTCAGCTCTATATTTCTTCACGCCCTAAAGAAACTTACCAATTCACAAGATTAACGGAATGCATAGCTGATATAAAACATTGGATGACTGGTAATTTCCTGCAACTCAATTCAGAAAAAACTGAATTTTTAATTATTGGACAAAAAAGCTCCACAAGTAGTAACCTAGAATACTGTCTAACACTTGATGGCTGTTCTGTCAAGTCCTCGTCGTCAGTGAGGAACCTGGGTGTGCTCTTTGATACCAATCTTTCGTTTGAAAGCCACGTTTCTAGCATTTGTAAAACTGCTTTCTACCATCTTAAAAATATATCTAAATTACGGCACATGCTCTCAATGCAAAATGCTGAACAGTTAGTTCATGCGTTCATGACCTCAAGGTTAGATTATTGTAATGCTCTACTGGGTGGTTGCCCTGCTCGCTTAATAAATAAACTCCAGCTGGTCCAAAACGCAGCAGCTCGAGTTCTTACTAGAACCAGGAAGTATGACCATATTAGCCCAGTTCTGTCAACACTGCACTGGCTGCCTATTAAACATCGCATAAATTTTAAAATCTTACTTATTACTTACAAAGCACTAAATGGTTTAGCTCCCCAATACTTGAGCGAGCTCTTAACATATTATACTCCATCACGTCTACTGCGGTCTCAAAATTCTGGCCAGTTGATCATACCGAGAATATCCAAATCAACTGTAGGCGGTCGATCGTTTTCCTATTTAGCACCTAAACTCTGGAACAGTCTTCCTAACATTGTTCGGGAAGCAGACACACTCTGTCAGTTTAAATCTAGACTAAAAACACATCTCTTTACTGTGGCATACACATAAAACACTTTTTCAATGAAATGATTGTTAGGCTGCATTAGCTAGGTCAGCCGGAACCGGGAACACTTCCCATAACACCTGATGTACTCGTGACATCATCAGAAGAATGGCATCTACGCTAATGTTAGTCTCTCTGTTTTATCCGAGGTTTACTGCAGTCAGCTGGATCCGGGCCGTATCCAGATCAGATGGTGGACCTGCGCCCAGAGAAGACCAACACAGGACCCCGAAGTGTCTGGGAGACCGTGATTAGACTCCCCCTGAAACTGCCTCATCGACACGGCATCTCAATAAACCCGTCTCCTGCGTGTTGCCTCCGATCATTCGAATATTGCACTTTAATAATTATTTAATCAACATCATCCTCAATAAACCCGTCTCCAGCATGTTGCCCCCGGTCCCTCGAATATTCTGATCTATTATGACCTCCGAGCTGTAAAACTGCCAGAATAATAATAATAATACGCTGTTTGTTAATTGGCCAGAGGAGAACTGGCACCCCGACTGAGCCTGGTTTCTCCCAAGGTTTATTTTTCTCCATTAGGTCACCTAATGGGGTTTTGGTTTCCTTGCCACTGTTGCCTCTGGCTTGGCGTGCTCAGTTGGGGACACTAAATTTTTCAACTAAACATCGAAATACATCTAAATAATAAACTAAATTAACCATTTAAACTAAATTACTGATCAAATTATTGATCTAAAGCCCACACTGTCACTGTATGATACTTGAAATTTTTCCAGAATGGCTATACAGCTGAATAAAATTATGCTGCATTATTTTCCTGTTTAACACTGTAAAGCTGCTTTGAAACAATCTACATTGTTAAAAGCGCTATATAAATAAAGTTGACTTGACTTGACTTGACTTGACACTCAATTATATATTTCATCACGTCCAGATGAAAACGCTAAATTATCTAAACTGACAGCGTGTGTTGAAGATATTAAACACTAGATGACGTGTAATTTTCTGCTATTAAATTCAGATAAAACGGAGGTATTACTTATTGGTCCAAAAAACTGCCCACAAAACCTCTCACAATACAACTTTAACTTGGAAGGATATCCTGTCACTTTATCCACTACAGTAAAAGACCTGGGTGTTATATTAGACCGCAACTTGTCTTTCGAAAATCATATTTCATATGTTAAAAGAACGGCATTTTTCCACCTTAGACACATTGCTAAGCTACGTAACATGCTATCTATTTCTGATGCAGAAAAGTTAGTTCATGCATTCATGACCTCGAGACTAGATTACTGTAATGCTTTATTAGCTGGTTGTCCTGCATCATCAATAAACAAGTTACAGATAGTCCAAAACGCAGCTGCTAGAGTTCTTACTAGGTCAAGAAAATATGATCATATAACACCAATTCTATCATCTCTACACTGGTTACCTATTAAGTTCCGTATCAATTACAAAGTATTGCTACTGACCTATAAAGCCCTAAATGGTTTAGCTCCAGTGTATTTAACGGATCTTCTATCGCCCTACAATCCATCACGCTCTTTAAGATCACTAAACTCGAGGCTTCTGGTCATTCCTAGGATATCTAAGTCCACTAAAGGAGGGAGGGCATTTTCACATTTAGCTCCTAAACTCTGGAATAGTCTTCCTGATATTGTTCGAGGTTCAGACTCGCTGTCCCAGTTTAAAACTAGATTAAAGACGCATCTCTTTAGCCAAGCATTCACATTATAAATACGTTTTATACTACAGTTAAATCGGATCAAAAGCATTAGTATTCAGAACAGCAGCTATGCTAATTATTTCCCATCTGCTTTTCTGTTGTTATCTCGGGACACTAGTCCCGAGGTAACTAGTTCATCAGCTCCAGTTTGTATCCAGCCTCTCATGGAGACTTCAGATGCCCCAACACCTGTGATGAGATGACTCGACGCCTGTGAAGAGACAACTCAACGCCAGCGTTGTTATGGCCTAAAATAATACATGATTGATTAACTTATTCTAACATTTTTCTTTAACATTCTCTTTCTAACATTTTTCAATGTACATTTATGAAATGCACTTTCTATAAAGCTGCTTTGAAACGATGTGTATTGTGAAAAGCGCTATACAAATAAATTTGAATTGAATTGAATTGAAGTATTTCACTCAGCTCTGGGAGGGCAGCCCACCGATGGCTCCCCTAAACCTAAACTACTGTGAGAATATTCAATACCTCAAGAAGACTATTATATCTCATGCATCAAAATCACATGGAATGAGGCTGACTTGAAAGACCGTATTAAAGATCTCTGGAAGGCTTTACTGAATGAACGATTCGTCTTCAGCTTCAGAAATTCTCTGGAAATTTCAGCTTACAGGAAACTGGAGACCGAATACAGGAAGTGGTCCTGGAGTCTCCACAGTGCCATGATGGAAACTGAGAACAAACTACACAACAAAATAGAGAATGAGGCACTTCATGAGGTTGAGGAAACTGATCTTCAGAGAGAACTGAGGGAGACAAGTGAAGAAGTGCAGAAATCAATGTCTGAGTTCTTTGAGAAAGACAGAGATAAACATATACTGATTCTGTGGAAAACATAATTTGATATCAGAATCAAAGATGTTCAGTAAAACACTGTGAGAGAAACTAAGAGGAAATTAAATGAGATTCTCCAGCAGCAAGACCTGAAGAAAAAGATTGATGATCAGAGGACACATCATGAAAACGTCTCAGGTTACGAATGTAACCATTGTTCCCTGAGAACAGGGAACGAGACGCTTATGCCAGGGAGGCCCCGAGGGGCCTACAACCCTTAACCAGCGCCAAGCGGCCGTAAGCTCATAGTAGACCCTCATTCGAGAGGAGCTCATAAGCCTGCCTGGTAGGTAGCCATGCAGTAGGCAAACTATGAAAGTCCCCTCCCGTGGGGACCGCATAGCAGCAGTAACGTCTCGTCGTGCTAGGGTAAGAACACCGCCTCCAGGTCTCGCGAACGGCCAGAGACCGGCGCCTGATAGCGGGTGACCACTAGCTGTCAGAGTAAAGCCAGTTGTGCGTTCCCGCCAGGGGAACTCGTTCCCCATGGAGGCCGAGAGGAGCCTCCACCTGGTAACCCTTGCCGACTGCTCGCGTGTCCAACAGCGGAGCTCGCCCTCAGGAAGGCCAAACGGGCCTGAAACCTGATCGCAGTCGTGCTAGCCCTCGAGGTAGCTGGGAAGATAGGGACTCGCATCATCAGGGAGGCCTAGCGGGCCTACCACCTGCAAAAACGCCGGGCATTTCTCCATCACAGCCCTCTGCTCAGTGACTGGACCTATCCAGAGACCATGAGACAGGAGCTCGCCCTCAGGAAGGCCATACGGGCCTGAAACCTGATTGCAGTCGTGCTAGCCCTCGAGGTAGCTGGGAAGACCAGGGACTCGCTTCACCAGGGAGGCCAAGCTGGCCTACCAACTGCAAAGATATCGGGCACTCACAGCCTAGCTGAACGTGCTACTCGTAGCACTTCATGCTCACCACAGCGGCTGGGGACCGGGAGCTCGCTCTCAGGGAGGTACCATGCCTACCATCTGACAGCAGAACGTGCCGCTCACGGCACTTTACGCTCACCAGAGCGTGCCCTCAGAGGAGGCCACGTGGGCCTGCTACTCCAAGCGAATCCCCTCAGGGAAGCCCCGTGCAGCTTGCCTGATAGCATCCCATGCTACGATCCGTTACCGAACCTGGGGACCGGGGAACGATTTCAGGGAGGCGTGGATGCCTCCACCTGATAGCAGAGCGTGCCGCCCATAGCCAGAATGTGCTACTCATAGCACTTCATGGTCACTGCCTCAGCGGCACTCAGGGAGGCCGGTTGAGGCCTACTACCTACTAGCACTCGTGCTAGCCATCCAGCGCCTACTAGCAGCTTATACCAGCCATCGAGGGACTCAATGCCAGTGTTGCCCCCTCGGGGGAGACCAGGCAGCGCCTGCTGACCACAGCAGGCCCTCAGGGAGGCCAATCGGGCCTACCACCTGAGCGAAGGTAACCCAAACCGGGAGCCTACCCCTCAGGGCGGCCTTAAGGAAGGCTGGCTGCTGCGCCTGGGCTGGCGGCAGCTGTCTGCTGCTGACAAAGCCTGGAAATCCAGTTCACACCTGGGAACTCATCCCCAAGGAGACTAGTTGACGAAGTTACTGCTGACGTCGACACCAGTGGAGAAGATCCTCTGAGGCCCACTCGTGGGCCATGGCGTCGAGACTTCCTTGCAGGGAGGCCGGTTGACGCCTACTACCTGTCCTGAAGTCCAGCTGCCCAGACTGCCTAAGCTGGCTACTAACAACCAGCTGGCTCCTACGCCCGCACCTGGGGCTGGCTCCATCCCAGAGGCAGCTAGGGACAACTGCTTCGCTGTGTCCTAGGGCCCCCAGGACGGCGCAGTCTCTCGGGCAGCGCCTACAAACATGGACCTAATCACATTGCCAACAGCAGTGTACTCAGCGAAAGTGCTTAACTTACAAAGACCCTCTAAAGCGAGGGGAGTACAACTTACGTCACCTGCCTCGGGGCGGCTTTCTACTTTCCATGCAGCGGCCAACCATAAGGCGAGGGCGTCAGCCATTGGCAATGCTCGGGCTTCAGGGGAATATCCGACCAGAACCTCCACAGAGGTTTATCCGATGTTCAGTTCAACCCGAGCCCTAAAGGAGGTGGAGCAGAGACATAGAGCAAGGGTGAAACAATACCTTTTTTCTTTTAGAAAATAGAACCCACCGGCCAAACAAAAAACGCCAAAAAAAATGGCGGCCACCAAGCTCTGAAAGGCGGAAACGGCAGATAAAGTCTAATCGCAAACCAGCGAAAGACGCTTCACTCCGCCCCACGACCACTGGCAAAGTCGCTGTCTGCTGCAACACCCCGACTGCGTTACTCGTAACCCCAGAACGCAGAGAAGGGGGCGGGCCTTGGCCGGACGACTCTGTAACAAGAGGAGGCTGAAACAAGAATGCATTAACCACGCCATGTTCTTATATCAAAAGACAGGCCAGGGGCGAACAACCTTCATTAAAAGGGAACGCCCCCATCCTTGACAAAAGCCTAGGCCAAGTGGTGCGGCATAAGACCGCACTAGATCTACTCAGGGCTCGGGAAAGAAATATTATCACCTCTAATATTACTGAGGCCCCAAAAACCCCTTTTTCCCAAAGCCCCGCAGAGCTGGGCGCAGATCTTACTACAGCTCGCGCATTAGCGCGTACCCGGTCTTCAGCTACTTCCCACTTTTACGCTAGGAAAAAAAACACAGCTCGCCTCCTCCACCACAAGCCCTCGGGCAAGAGCGCGAATCAGTTATCCACATAGTGGGGAAAACATAACACAGAGAGGCAGCAAGACTCTACTAGCAAAAGCGAGGCATACATACATAACCACACAATGTTGCAAAGAAGATCGTTCTTAGCTTACTCACGGGGAGCTGCAGGCCCTGCGAAATCCCGCGACGATCCAAAATTTTTCCCAGCACCCTCTCAGGGGAGCGACGGTTCAAAAAAGTCCTGAAAAACATAGTTTTGAAAATGTTTCGCCCTCATAGAGGGGACTCACCAATCGCTCCTCGCGGCGCGTCAAACCAGCCGTCAAGCTAGTATCCGCCCGCCGCCCTGAGGGGGGCGCTTCAACAAAAAAACCAGGCGGGCCGTCAGAATCTTACATTTCCTGCTCATCATAGGCCCACTGGCCTGATGTAAAAGCGCCCGGGGAAAAGTCAGAGGAAGGGAAAAAACAGCATTCATCTCCGTGCCCTCGGGGGCGGAGTCTGCTGCCTGCGCTGGTTCCGGTTGCCAGCCCCGGCTTCCCTCCTCTTCCGGTTGCGGGTGTCCCGCCTCCTCAGCATCCCGCTCCTCCGCGGCGGGGGCGCTCGAGAGGCAACGCTGGCTCGCTGTTCCTGTCTCCAGCCCTCAGACTGAGACGGGAGAGGGACACCCGACCGCCTGGGCGCTGTCCCGGACCTCCGCGGTATTCATGTCCTAAATGCCGCCGAGCGCGCCCTCGCCTCTCTGAACTTTCCCACCACCGCCTCTACGGAGGTGCCGAAAAGTTCAGAGGGCGATACTGGGGCATCAAGGAGAAAGGTTCTTTCTTTCCCCCCGATGTCCGCCAGGTTGAGCCACAGATGTCTCTCCGTGGCCACCATCGCCGCCATCGAGCGACCGATGGCGAAAGCAGTTTGTTTGGTGGCCCGGAGAGACAGATCTGTGGACCGGCGCAGCTCGGCTACCGCCTCAGGGGTTAGACCCACCCCCTGATCGAGGTCCCCCAGCAGGTCTGCCTGGTAAGCCTGTAACACTGCCATCGTGTGTAAGGCTGCCCCGGCATGACCCGCCGACATGTATGCCCTGCCGTTCAGGCGCGCGGTCGTCCTGAGAGGTTCAGACGGCAGGATGGGAGCCCTTAGTGTCGATAGCCGCCCGGAGGCGAGGTAGTTCGCAAACGCCTCGTCTACGGGCGGCAACGCCACATATCCAGCCTCGGGCAATCCCTCGACATCAGCGAAATTAGCCCGCTGATGTCGATGGATACGGGCTGAATAAGGTTTCTTCTCTTGGTGGAGATCGGGAAAGAATGGAAGACTCCCGGGAGCTGGTTGGTCATGGGCGGAGAGATAACGGTCGTCCATCCTACTCGGACGCACGTCATCTCTCCTAACGCGCTGCCAGGGCAGCTGCAGTCTACCTGCAGCACGCTCCATGACCTCCAACAGCTCCCCATACATGGGACAGGATGGTTGA
Source organism: Gobio gobio (assembly GCF_949357685.1). Lineage (NCBI taxonomy): Eukaryota > Metazoa > Chordata > Actinopteri > Cypriniformes > Gobionidae > Gobio > Gobio gobio. The sequence continues at coordinate 81,716,702 of NC_137097.1, forward strand.
GAAGCCTCAGCCTCAGGCGCTTCATTTGCCTCCTCAACCATCCTCTGCTCAAACGGAAAAGCAGCAGACGAGGGGGAGGAACCCAAATCCTGCTCCTCCTCCGAGGTCTGCCCCTCGCGATCTGGCTCGTTGTCTGCCAACACTACACCGGTCTCCAGACGACGAGCCAGATCCAGCTGGGAACCCCAGGTCTGAAGCCGCCGCTCAGCCTCAGCACGAGCGGGGCCGTTCCCAGCTGCTGAGCTTTCTCCCCTCGAGAAGAAAGCCAGACGAGAGCGGAGCGTTCTCATGGGAAATCGCTCGCAGTTCGCACAGGATGCTCCCTCGAGAACATCCCGTGCGTGCTCTTCCCCCAGGCAGTACACGCAGAGTGTGTGCGTGTCATCAGGTGTAAGGTACCTGGTACACGGATCCACGCACCTGCGGAAGTGGCGCTGCTTCTTAGCACACTTCATTCTTGTTGACGCTCTTTCAAATGGCGATAACAGGCAAAAAACAGTCACTGAAGACGAAGAGATACTGTCATGTTGGCAAGGCGCCCTTATATACTTCCTGGTCGCGCCTTGATGACATCATAGGCTGTCGCTGGCCAATAGGATTGAAGTTTTTTCATTGTGATTTCAGGCACCAGTCACGCTGGAGGCTTTCCCCCCCGTAGCGTCAAGCTGACGCAGCACGAGTTCCCTTTCGAAAGGGAACACTCTCTATGAAAATTGCAAAGAACTCGCCTTAAAACTCAAAGACAGAGTAAATGATGAAGAAACACTGAAGAGAGAGTTTGATGTGTTCTGGGAACAGAGTGTGAAGAAGATCACCAGAGACGCTCCTGCAATCAGAGACATTGACATAATGAGAGATGTGAGAGAGATCCTCAGTGACGTCTATAGAAGTGTTTCTGTAGATCACTGGAGCGAGAGCAGGGGTATTATCACTGTGCAGAGCTATTCAGATTATGTTATTGTAAAAAGGTCCACAAAAAGGGATTAATAAAGATATCATGAAGGAAGCAAATGGATTTCGATTTCAAACTCTCTCTCCAGAAGATGAAGCCCAAATAAGATCATTAGTCTCAGATGTTGCTCAGTGGACAGAAAGACTGATTCAGTCATTCAACATCTCAAAGATGGGCTACAACATCAGCTGCATTCATCAACTCATAGATTACATCAAGAGGAGAGTAATAAAACATGAGGAAGGGTCAGTGCAATATGTTTTCAAGAATGAATTCTTCAGGGATCTGGTTCTTTCCATCTGTAAGAGAGCAAAAAGGATGATCACTGATCAACACAGACTGTTCAGAGAAGCCCATGACCCAGCAATATATGTTGAGAAGAAGAGTCCAGAGTACTATAGTATTTTCCAGAAATACTGTCATGGATTTGACAGCCCATTGAGCAGAGCGTCTACGAGAAGATTCTGATCGATCACTTGTGTCAGTGCTGTTGGGTTCAGTGTCCATGTGGAGCCATCTGCCCCAACACCATCATGGAGATCACAGTGCTCATTTCCAGCGTATTAATGGACTGAATGGGTGGTTTTACAAGGGAACAACAAACTTACAGATTAGCATCTGCACATCAACAGTAGCAAGTGATCGCAATTTTTATCACAATGACTTTGCGGTCCCTTATAGAGATTACAGAAGAGCAGGAGCAATTTATGCTGACTGGAGCATCACTCCTGATGTCTCTGATCTGCCCTACTGGAAGTTGGTTGTGTGCAGATTCCAGAAAGATCTGGAAAAACACTACAGGAAAACATTTGAGGGACAGGATGAGATACCAGATGAATGGAGAAGATACACAAAATATGACGCCATTGGGAGTTTGGATCGATACATGTAATGGAGAATGAGACTCTTGCGTCTCCTCTCAGACTAAGATCACAGTCAGAAATTAGTTTCTGTGACATTCACTGAGCTCATCTACAGCTCAGCTCTTCATCAAACACACCAGAAGAGCAGATCTTCATCAAACACACCAGAAGAGAGTTAAACACAAGATCAAGTTCCTCATACAAGTGTTAAATAACACATTTCTGAACATTTACCTGATCCATAAAGCTCAAAATGTTTGATGTATATTATAGTTTATGTAAGGGATAATCCACGGCTTGGATTATCCCGCTTATGTTTGCTGCAATATTTGACTGGAAGGGTAAAATAGGGTAAAATTGGCTATTTTATTTTTAGTTTTTTATTAGTTATTTTCTTCAGTTCCAGCTTGTGAGATCCAGCATTCTGCCCGCTTTGAATCAGACACAGAGATAAAGTAGTGTGTAAGATTACATTTATTTCAATGAAGGAATTATGGAACCTGCATAGAAATCTGATAGACTTTCTGTCTTCCCAAACCTCTTTCGCACTGGTGCCACTACAAAGTTACCTAACCCTCTTTGAAACGCTCCAAAAGTGGAACAAAACTCATTTGAAGTGGATTCTTTATCAGCTCGGCCCAATAAACACAGAGCGGATCCTGATCATGTGACCATTATTAAACAGAGCTGTGTGATCCACTGAGAAGCGTTTGAGTTCTCATCTCTACTATAAACCCTCATATGACCCTGTGATTTAAAGCCATTCTCAACATGCTGACATGATAAACAGGAGAAACAGTTCCAGTTAGAAGACATTTCACTCCACAACTCATGGATTTACTGCAGTAAAACGAACGGTTTGGCAGAAATGGTGTATATATTCATATCAAATGTTGCTGTATTAATATAGTCATGTAAAAATGTATTAAATGTGTTAGAAGAGTAATGGAATATAACCATAGTATAAAACTATGGCAGTTTCTTTTTTTACATTTATACTAAATGTTTGGAGTACTGTTTTCATAACACATGCCATAGGTTTATAGAGAACATGTTTTACTGTGGTAGTGACACAAATGTACGACACTATGGACAACAAATGTTACATTTTAATGAGCAAATTTAAAACAGAAGGGCTGTCCAGTCCCAACTCAGTCAGAATATTAAAATATTTCAAAAAGAGGTTTTTACTCTTCTTACAGATGTAGTTCATTTAAACAAATGCACATTTGCATCCCAACTCCATTTCATGAGACAAAATCAAACACTTATTGGAAATCAAATACTTTAATGATTGTGATTTTTAGAGAGAGATTATAAATGTACATACTTTTTTTAGAAGTGGTTGCTGAATAAACAATAATTAAAATGCTTGCAAGTCAAGAATTTCAATATATTTTTATTATTTTGCATATGAGCAAACACTGATCACCATAATGGTATTATTTTCAATAAAACATCAACATCTAAACCTCTGTTGATTCTCAATAGGAGCTTCTGTAGACGTGTGACAGAAATAAAGTCAGTCTGGTTAGTAATGTGTGAAGCTGGTAATGCTGTTTGTGGAGTTGTTTAATCCTCCTCTGATGAGATCTTGTGATTGTCAATGTCTGAAGTTGTCCACCCCAGGGCAGCAGAGTAGGGGTGCACCGATCCGATATTAGGATCGGATATCGGCCGCGATACTGACAAAATAGCTGGATCGGGGATCGGAAAAATTAACAGATCCACAAGCCGATCCAGGTGTTTTTTTCCGTCGCAGCAGAACCGACGTCATTCGTCAGCTTCACGTGTGTCGCAGGCTAGAAGAGACTCGGCTGTGTGGAGGAGATATTTCACGCTTGCCACGCCAACTAGTTCGTCGCTGTTTCGAGGGTATTACTGCAAAGTAAGGGTCTTTCCTGCATTGACATTTTTTTGACGGCCAAAGCCTAATTTGATGAGTTATTGTGATTTACGAGTGATGTAGAACAGATGCTGCGCTTGTGACTGAGTGACAGAGAGACCGATCTGAGAGCTCCTCCCCCGCGCGCGCTCTCTGGGTCTTCAAAATAATCAGTGTTCGCTCATATTTCACATATTAATCCAAATCAAAAGCTCGGAAGACCGAAACCATGTTGCACGTGACACATTCGGACAATTTTGTCCTTGAATTATCACTGGGTGTGAATTGCGCTCAAAAAACATTGACTCTTCTCTGACCAGCTGACATAAAGCATACTTTCAATAAGCGGGAGACAAATTATATCCAGTTATGAAGTGTTTTCTGTGTGTTGACATCTTTCGCGATGTTCTAACAGACGGGATTCGCACACAACGCGTCTGCTAATGTCCGATTCGTGACCTAATGACTCCTTTGAACCGAATCATTTTAACGACTGGCCAGAACAACTGATCTGTCCAACACTGAACTCATGAACTCAGTTTATTAATTTACTCAGAACGCAACTGAAATGAGAACACAAGTGTGCTTACCCATTTTAGCAAGAGTGGGTAGTAAGAATTATTTTTAATTATCAACAGTATTTCATCTTATTTCTGTTGACAATGTGTAGTAAAATAAATAGGCCTAGCCTACAATCATTTAATCTGGAGTGAGGTGAAACCAGAACAAAGTTGTTATTAGCTAGCTGAAATTTTTTATTAAATTGCATATGGTAGAAAATTAGACTATTTGTTAATTTGTAATGCTACTTTTTAATATTGATATGATTATATACCAAAACAATTATCTGTAGTGTAAAAAATGTTTGGTAACTGTCAGATTACTATTGTATGTTTGACCAATACACTGTTTTTTGTTTCCACTGCTACATTTTATTTATTTAAAGAAGTTAGATTACATTCTATTTTAGATTTGAATGCACAATTGTTTTTTAAATAAATAAGAATTCAACACCTTACATACATCTGTTATTTTGTCTTAGTTATGTTTAGTTAGTAAAGTCTGGTGCCTTTAGTCTCTTCAAGGAAGGTATAAGGTGGAAGATATACAGTTTATTATTAATTCAACAATATATCGGATCGGTATCGGGTATCGACAGATACACAAAGCCCAGGCATCGGTATCGGTATCGGGACTGAAAAAGTCGGATCGGTGCACCCCTACAGCAGAGACTTTGAAATGTGAACAGAGGTGGAAACTCCAGGTTCAGAAGATAAAAGTCCTGCTCTGTATTTTGTTCCAAACACCTGGATTTGCTAAGTAGCACAGTTTTCAGCCAGTGGGTAGAATTAATTAGTGAAATCAGCTGAACTGAGTTCATGAGTGGAATAAAAATATGGCAGGACTTTTACTTTATGGCCCCTGGGGCCCGTACCATGATGGTAGTTTAACAAACTCAAGGTTACAGGATTAGTTTTGAGTTGACAAAATCCAACCAATCCAATCAGGCTTTGTTGGTACCATGATGCTGATCATCTGTCAGCTCAGACTTTGATCTGATATCAGTAGTGAACAGCCAATCACATGCTGTGGATCAACTGAGATTCACTTCTCTCTTCTTTAGAATATTACATGATTGAAAAATATTAAGAATTTAAACAAATTTACACAGCAAGAAGAAAAGAGCTGTCAATGAAAGATGAAAACTTAAAGAAAAATCTTACTACGTCAATGCGAGTAAAAGTTATGAAGGTAGTTTAGTTGATATATAGAGAGAATTAAACATTTAAGCTTGCATGTAGTCATTTCTATAGCTTTATTTATTGATTTTAAAGCTTATTTGTATGACCTTTATATAGGCGGCTATTTATATAAATTTTAACAAAGTTCTTATTATTGATTGATTAACTATAATTGATTATAATTGATTACATAAATTATACCTAAATCATTCAAAATTATTATTATTATAAATAAGCATTGTTAAAAGCCAGACACTTTAGTCTTTAAAAACCATTTGCGATAGTGACCTTTGATGTGGAGTAGAAACAGGGGGAGTGGCTTTATTGCATCAGAGATGTGTCACTTTGCTCACAGCTGATTGGTCCAATTTCAGTTTGAGATCTCTTATCCAGAACATAACCTGTCCTGGAGCAGGTTAGACATGGGGCGTATGTTACTATAGAGATGAACACTGCTAAAAGCCAAACCACTTTTATGGTCCCTAAAACCCTGGGTTGGCACAAACTAAGCTTAAACATATCTGGTTAGCCAGCTAAACCGGCTTCATGGTATAGGCCCCTGGACTTTCCACCTCTGGGGTTATCATGGACATTCAGTTTGTTTTAATTTGTCACATATTTCTTTGTTCAGATTCCTGACACTCATCTGTCTCCTTGGTTACCATCATTATTAGTTCATATGTGTCAGCTGTGTGTAGTCATCCTTGTTTGTGTTCACTATTTAAGTTCTGCCTTTTCAGTCACTCCTTGTCCGTTCACCATCTTAGTTGGTGTGTGTTGCTGCCTGATTATGTGTTTGCTAGAAATACTATTAAACCTGTCATGTGATTTATTCTCTTGGTCTGTGTCTGCCTTCCTGCTACCACCGTGACACAAATGCTTGATAAAATGTTTGATAAAGGGTTCAAACCAAGACAAACATACCATTGCAGATTTCCAACTCCTCCGTTTACTTCTCCTCAAACAAGAATGAGTCTGAAAGACCCTTTTGGTCTTTTGAGCTTAAAATATAAATATTATATATAATATATAGGATTATATATAGGACACAGTACTGATTTACACATTTGAATTATGAGCGAAATATTTAAATTCATATTTCGTTATATTAACACTCTGATGGTGAATGACAAGTTTTGTTTTTGCTTGATTTTCTCCATGTGAGAATCAAACAGCTGAAGTGAACTGACTTTCTTAAACACCTTCAAGACGCTTTCATAGAGGCTTTATCAATCTGTTCATGTGACAGTTACTGGAATAAATCTGTAATACAGCATTAGGTAATCATTAGCTCATGCAGGTCATCGGTCAATGTCTGATCATGTTTATTGAGTGTGAACCAATCAGACGCCTCCTCCTACAGTCAACAGAAACAACAGGTAAAACTGCAGCTGCTGTTCTCTCTGCTTTTCTTTGGACGAAATCCTCAACATCTTTAATTTAAAGGGTGTGCTTTGTTAACTTTTTCTGCTGTTTTTGATTTCTAAGAAGCTTTATTCTTGTGTCTGGAGTCGCAATCACTAAAGATCGATCTTTGACCTTCGACTGAGGTTTGACCTTCCACATCGACAGGTAAGAAATCTCTCCACACGGACTCAAGGACTATATTTGTTTTTGCCAAACTTTTTTCTTTAACTTTTATCTGAAGTATAGTTTAATTTAATTGCCTATAATTTAATCATTGTACTCTGAAAAAGAGCGAAAAGACTGATATTCATATCTAATTGAAAACCATGCTTTACTGTAGGTCAATATTTAATATTAATTAATAGTTAATATTTTAAGATAAACAAAAGCTAAATTAGCCAGAATTTTCACTTTTGAAGGATTTTGTTAGTCTGTGTTACATTTAGTTTATATACCAGAAATAAAGACAACTTCAAAAGGCCTTTTGTAAATTGAATATGAATCATATTTTCAGTTATGTACAATAATAAAAAAAACACTGCAAAAATGAATAAAGCCAACAATAATTTTTGCTGTCAATAAAGCTGTTTTCTGCATACCAACTCTCTGTAAACACCAATTAACAAAATTGTTAATTCTCAATTTTATGCTTTTAGTCAAACTGACTGAAACCGGTTTAAATAACATTCTGGCTTATGTAAAAAAGAAAATGTATTGATTAAATATGGTATGGTCTAAATATTCTGCTTACTTTATACGAAAGTTTTTGTCTTCAGAAAAATAAATATTTCTATCAAATAAAAATGTAAGGTTTGAACAAATCCATAAATATAATTGAAGAAAAACTAATAGATTTGGCTGTAACAAATCAGAGTATGTTTTAAGTGTTCTTTTATCTCAATGTAGGTCAGCTAAAAAAAAAGTTTAAGTTAATATTTAGGTCAATTATTGTATTGCAAGACTGCACAAAGTTCAGTGTTTGTATTTCACTGGCCGTACAGAAGAATTCTGGCAAACATGGAATCTGTTTTTTAATGTGCAAGTGAGACAAATAACTGCTGCAGAAATGCATGTAATGTCACAGTGTTTGTTTAATAAAACTGTACAAGATGTGATACGAAATGAGTAACTTATGTAGATGTCTCACTAACTAATTATTATTATTTTATTTTGTTTACTTTTTTTGCACCATGAAGCTTGTATCTAGGATGATGTTTTTTCTTCATATTTTAGGGCGACATAATTAAAAGGTCAGGCTCATTAGAAAAACTTACCTGTGGCAAATATTTTGCAAAAATACATTGCATCGTACATGTTTCGCGACAGTTTCAAAGTGAAATGTCCAGTGAGTGGCACTAAAAGTGCTTAGTTTTTTTCCGGAACAGATTGGCTGACGACAGCCTATGACATCATATTAGTGCAACCATGAATTATATAAGGGGCGCCTAGAGAACATGTCATCCACTTATCGTCTGAAGGGACTGTGCAGGCCGCTCCCGAAGCATGGCAACGAGACGCAGTGCCTCATTCCCAGTTCTCAGGGAATACTAACCAGTGTTACTATCATAACCCAATATATTCCCTTTTTGAAAGGGAACTCGCACTGTGTCCTGAGACGCTATTGGGGAACGAAATACCCACGCCAAAGGGGTTCCTTTAAGGGAGTATGGCCAGGGGGGCAAAAGGAGGCCAGTCACTTTTAGGGGGACATTTTGTCAACCCCGAGAGTCACCAGTCGTGATCTATCTGGAGCTCGGGGAAGCGGAGGCTTCAGCAAAGTGCTTTTTACTGAGTAAGCCACTTCACTCAACCTAGAGAGGTTATCAAGATGGACTCACAGAGTGCCATACACTTGAAATTGTGAACTTGCCTGGAATTTAATAGAGCAATGGCTTCAGCAGAATGACTCTCAAGTACTCAGTACAGAATGATTATCAAGGCGGCCCTAAGGGGCCGAACACTTGAAATGTCAACTATCTGGTTGCTCAAATTAACCTCCCTGAACACCACCTCTATGGAGGTGGTCGAAAAAGTTCAGACTGTGAGGCCAGGTCATCGAGGAGAAAACACTTTTCTTTCTCCCCGACGTCCGCTAAGTTCCCCCACAGGTTCCTCTCCATTGCCATTTTCGCCGCCAACGATCTACCAACCACGGCGGCAGTCGGTTTGGTGGCCCGGGGAGCCAAATCCATGGTGCGGCTCAACTCAGATACCGCTTCAGGCAGACCCTAACCCCTGTCCAAGTCTTTCAACTGCTGCCGCGCATTTCATTTTCATGCAGGCCTAAGAACAATAGCTTGTGACAATTAAATGAAAACATTTATGTCAAGAAATTTTCCACAACCTGTATTTTAGCTTGCCTGGTCCTACCAAACTCTCGTACATTTTATTTGTACAGCGAGTCTGGCCACTCTCCATTGACAAGCGTTAACTTCCTTGAAGGCGGGTACTCTGTTGAAGTTTAAAACTATTGGATCTGCTATAGCCAATCGCTAACGTTTGGTTGTGACATATGTCATCTCAAACTAGCGCACGACATCAACGTCATTGTTCTCAGCCACTCCCTCTGTTCGCTGATTGGACCGGGTAAAATTTGACCTGAGAAAACCAGAGAATATGCCGCAATCCCAGACGGAAGTACGTAGGAGGGTGGAGCCAGGCTATATTTTAGCTAGGAATGCTTTACATAGTGTCATGACCTCCTTTCGATGTTTAAACACCCCCTTGTCAGTATTCAACTCCGCTGTTGTGTCATGTGTAGATGACTAGTGTTACAAGCTGACATTAGTACTGTCAGTTAATTTGACCCATTAGCGGAGTTACGCAAAAACTATCCAACATAAATAAAATGTTTTTAGAGTGTATGTTTTGTTATTTTCTTGCTCTTGGCCTGCAGTGAGAAGAATGATAGCTTGCCCTGACCTGATTCTGATCTTATTCCATACTTTTATTTCAGAGATGTCAGAGATTTGCTCCGGTCCAGATGATCCAGTGATCCGGATTCTTCTGATGGGCAGATTTGGTTCTGGGTCAAGCTCTTCTGGAAACACTATACTGGGAGAAAAAAAGTTTAAAGTTAAGAAGCATGAGTCTGACATTTGCGAGGGTAAAACACAGATTGGAGAGAAGCAGGTGCATGTGATTAACTCTCCAGATCCACAGGATCCAGATCTGAATAAAGAGCAGCTGGAGGAACTGAAAGAGGAGCTTATCAAACAATGTTCAGCAGGTCTCAGTGCAGTTCTGCTCACCGTTCCTCTAGAGCAACCTGTGAAAAAAGAGGAAGAGATCCTGGAGTTCATTAAAGGTTTATTTGGCCCTGAAGTTCAGAAGTACATCATGATCCTTTTTACACGTGGAGATGAACTGGAGGATCTGGATGAACCACAGACCATTGAGGAATATCTACAAAGCAAAGATCACGCTGATCTCCAGATGCTGGTGACTGAATGTGAAGGAAGGTTTCACTGTTTCAATAACAAGAGTAAATCAGAGAGTCAGATACAAGAACTACTGAAGAAGATTGAAAGAATGATGATGAAGAACAGAGGGAAATTTACTTTGAAACAAATGAAGAGGCGCGACAGCAAAAGAGGTTCTCCTGTCAATTGTAAGTTGTGTATATAGAGTTAAGCCCAAAATTATTCATACCCTTGGTGAATAGGAGGAATGATCTCTGATCTCCAAACAAATCAGGCATTATAGGAGAAGACTCTTGGGAAAGGGAGGTTGAAATAAGTATTGAATGAAAGAGTATGATTAATTGTGAGCAATTTGTGTTAGAGAAAAACATTTATTTCATGATGAGGTTTCCCCCATTTAAAAGTATTATCATCCAATGAAAGGTTCGATGTTTATAATTTATAAAAATAAAAAAAAAGATCAGGATTAACAATGCAGATTTATTTTCACAGCCTTCTTTGATCATATTTACCAAGGATATTAATAATTTTGGGCTTAAATGTGTGTAAAGAAAAGGTATGTGAACCCCTGGGAACTGGTTTTCTGCAGTAATTTGCCATAAAATGTGATTTGATCCTCATCTAAGTCACAACAATAGACAAACACAATGGCCCTCATTTATCAATCTTGCGTATGTTATGTTGGCGTAAGATTATGCTTACACTCCTCTCACCGCCTGATTTATGAAGCTGTGCGCACCTCTGAAATCCAGGCATACGCAATACCTGCCCTTGATAAATGCCGTGGCTGAAAACGATCGTCATTAGAATAACACGCCCCTATATATTCAAGTCTCCGCCTCCTCCACGCCCTCATTTTACACCATGGACACTCGGAAGACGGCAAAGAAGTGAAACTTCTCCGACGTGGAGATCGAGACCATCACCAGAGAAGTGGAAAAAAACTAAATTGTTTTATTTGGGAGTTTAAAAAGTGGGATTAAAGGCGCCCACAAAAACAAAATATGGACCCAAATTACAAGTAGGCTACTGTTAATAGTGTGGGGGTTGAGAAGCGCACTCCAGCAGAGGTAATAATGTTTTATTGCTTAATATAGACCAATAGTGATCAAGTTAAGTAGCCTATGAGTTTTCTTGTTTATTGTAGGTGAAAAAAAGTGGTCAGATATAAAGATCGCCACAAAGAGGCGCGTCTCGGCACTGAAGAGGAACATTTAAATGGCGTCTCATCCGTTTGGATGAGAAATTACCTATCTATTTTTTTATTAATGACGCTTATTGTTATTAAGAAGAAGAATGTCGTTATTATTATTATTTATTCAATTATTATTATTATTTAAAAGAAGAAGACTGTCATTTTTATTATTTTGTCAGTCTGAATTATTTTCAGTCCCAGTCAGTGCGCAGCTGCCGGGCCTAATATACTGTATAATATATATTCATATATACCTATAATACTGTAACCCTGAAACGTCAGGTAAAGCGCACAGGCTCGAAACTGGAGGAATATGCCTACAAATCAAATGCTTTGGTAAAGTCATACAAATTAAACATTGAAGTCCATGTTGCACAAAAATAAACACTGAAGTTTATAATTACTATGTTGTTGTTGTTTTTTTTACAGTGGGTCATAATATAGCATATCTTTGTCAGTGCGTTTTGTGGTGTTAGGAATTGTTTTCCTGCGCATTTTCACACTAACTCAAAACGTGCGTACACCACCTCCTGAGCTGGCGTAGGATTTGAGCGTGCCGTACGCCAACGTCCATATTGATAAATCTCAAAGTCACCGTGGTTTTGGGTGTACGCCAGGTGTACGCTGGAAATTTGGTGTACGCACTTTTGATAAATGAGGGCCATTGTGCTTAAACTGATGACACACAAACAATTCTAATTTCTCGTATCTTTATTTGAACACACCCGTTAAACATTCACAGTGCTAGAGGAAAAAGTAAGTGAATCCATAAAATTATTCCAATGAAAGCATCCCAACGGTGAAGTAAAGTGGAGGGAACATCATGATTTGGGCTTGCTTTGCTGCTCAGAGCCTGGACCACTTGCCATCACAGAGGGGAAAATTAATTCTCAAGTTTATCAAAATATCCTACAGGATAATATCAGGGTGGATGTCTGGGTGATGCACCAGGGGCCGTATTCATAGAACATCTTAAGGCTAAAAGTAGCTCCTAACTTGCAGATTTAAGAGAAGCTATTAAAAATAATGGGCGTGTCAGTCCAAATGTTAGGACTATTTGAATATGGCAACATGAAACCTCATTCAACAAAATATTTCTATAATTAAATCATTGACAGAGCACCCCCCCCCCCCATCAGCCAATCACGGTGGTCATAGTAAGCGTGCTGACATCATCCATAGCAACGAGGTCAACCCCGCCCTTACTCTTAGCTTAAGACTTCTCTCTATTCCTTAGTAAAAGTTGCTCTCAGCAGCTTTGTTTTGTGAATACGGCCCCAGGATAGTGAACATAAACATTGAAGCAAATCCACCACAGACTGGCTTCAAGAAAATGAAAATGTGTCTCTTGGAATGGCCCAGTCTGAGCCCAGGCCTCAACCCCATAGAGATGCTGTGGAATGACTGTTCGCACTGGACATCCTACAAATCAGTGGCGTAGCATGTCAGTCTCGGACCCATATGCAAAATAAATTGTACGGGCCCCCCTAACCCCGCCCCCCAAGTACATCGAAGAGTCATTTATAGACATTCACTGTAAGAAAATACCAAACCAAACAATACCTTAAAAACACACTCTACCCATCAATTTTTCACAACCAGAACGGAAAAAAACAACTTTAAAACAAACTCAGCCACTAGCCGCGTTTCCATTAAAGATTTGAGAAAATGTTTTTAAATATTTTCTAAATGTCGATAAAACCTATTGCGAAATGACAGCATTTCCATTAACTGATGTTATGCGACTAAAACTAGTTTTTTTCCTCTCGTGATAAGTCATTCCAAAAATTATGCCACATATGTTGGTAGGTTTATGTCCCAGCCATCGCACTAGCCATTATTTTTAATGGAAGGAGACGTAGGCGTGTTATTCAAGCATTGATACGAATTTAAAGATTGAAATGTTTGAATGTGCATGGTGGTAACTTAAAGTTTTTTTTTTTTTACCATTTCGTTATTTTGGCTTGGAATTTAGTTTGTTGGAAATATGAACTGCATTTAGAAATGCTTTTGAAATTAAAAACTTTGCATTTAATAAACAAAAGACTTTTAATTTTGAAATGAAGACAGCGTTTGGAGTGCATGCAAAATAATCCGTTCCCTGAATCCACAGCCTTTGTTGTTATTGTGAGTGTACACAAATAAAAGTAGACAGTTTATAGTTTATAATTATGTCTTCTTATCTGTATGGCTAAAAATTACGGAGTAATGTGAGATGTTTCCGCTGTCATAAAGGAAAAAATCCATCAGAAGCGCCGGCGCCTTCGTCGGACAAAGTGTTAAAGAAAATGAGCCAATTTATTTTCATAGTTAGGTCATAGGTTTCATATGTTTAAATATTAGCCTATGATATAATTATTTTTTTAAATTTTAAATGTTGATTATGAAAAGTGAGCAGCAGGAGTAAGATCATAACATCATAATACGCATATGTCTGGAGACATGGAATGGGGTCAGACAATTTTGTGTTTTGTAGAAAGTCTTTCTTTAAAGTGAATTTCGTTTTGTATAAATTGTATTTTCATTTTGAGCATTTTTTTAACAACTAATTGCCTGTATATTGAATTAATACGAAGCAAACCAAGAACGTTGGGAATGGATTGACGTGCGTAACGAACCCACTGGCCTGTTTCCGTGGCCTTTGAGTAAGGCTATAGCTATTGTTACGGCCAGCTCGTTTCGACCGTACATAAAGGATACAAGTACACTGAATGACTTGCAAGTTTTTATTACTCTTCAATATTCAGATAAATTAATATAACAAAGTCTAGGGTTCAAAATCCAAAGGGGAAATCATAATCCAAATGGGGAAGAGAAAAGGTGGGTATGGGTTGTAAACAAAAGGTATCTCCAAAATGACTTCTCCAGAGGGTGTCAATCCCCTGGACGAAGCAAAGTAGAATGGTGAAGGCCAAGGTTTTATCCTCTCCTTCATTAGGTGGAAAATAGGGAACAGGTGTGTACACTCTCCTGTGCTCTCATTAACACAGCGCCCTCAGCAGGCGAGCAAGTGGAACGCAGGGTCGTAACACTATAGTGTCTTTTTGTTTTTAATACTTGTCTTGAATATGTCTCAATTACAGTAGGGCAATTATATATGGGAGTACAGTAATTATATATGGGAGTTTTGCGAAATTGACACATAATAATAAACGCGAACAAGAGAAATGATGGAGAAATTCATTACGGAGAAACAAGAAATTACTACACATGACATGCATACAAATATTCATTGTGGCCTCAAATTAAAAATAAATTCCCTCGTTTTAATTAAAAGTTCCCCATGGGCGTGCCCGTGCATACCCTGCATGCCCAGACGCTACGCCACTGCTACAAATGTGTCTGAACTGAAGCAGTTTGGTCAAAAATCATCCAGAACAAGGTTCACTTACTTTTTTCTCTAGCACTGTGAATGTTTAATGGGTGTGTTCAATAGAGACACAAGAAATTAGAATGGTTTGTGTGTCATCAACTTAAGCACATTGTGTTTGTCTATTGTTGTGACTTAGATGAGGATCAGATCACATTTTAGATCACCAGTTCATTCCCAGTGGTTCACATACTTTTTTTTTGCTACTATATATTTGCCATTACTAACTTTAATAATTAAGATATATAGTGATTTTTTTTCATTAAGTGTAAATTCACTTGTTTGCTGCACTGGTCATATGGGAAGAATAAGTGTTTTATTACTGATTTGATCTATAGTTTCAGGAAAGTCTTCAGCTGAAGATCCAGATGAGACAGATGTGATTTCTGAAAGGAAAGATCAGATCAGGCTGGTTCTGCTGGGAAAAACTGGATGTGGGAAAAGTGCCACTGGAAACGCCATCATCGGTCGAAATGTTTTCAAATCTTCAGCCAGTTCCACCTCTCAGACGAAACAGTGTCATTTAGAAACTGTGGTGAGGATGGGTAAAGAGATCTCAGTGATCGACACACCTGGACTTTATGATACTGAACTCAGTGAAGATGGGATTAAAACTGAAATAGTGAAATGTGTAACCTTCGCTTCTCCTGGACCGCACGTGTTCATTATCATCATTAGAGTGGGTCGATTCACTGAGGAGGAGAAAAACACAGTGCAACATCTCAAAAAAGTCTTTGGAGAACAGATTATAAAATACACCATGATCCTTTTCACATACAAAGATCAATTAGAGAAACAAAATAAAACCATTGAGCAGTATCTAGAGGAAGGTGATCCAGATCTCAAAAAACTTGTTGACAGTTGTGGGAACAGATTCTTCTGTCTGGACAATGAGTCTGCCAGTTTCCCAGAGATCAAAGATCTGCTCAGTAAAATAGAGAGGATGGTGGAAGAGAATGGAGGGACGCACTTTACAAGTGACATGTTTGATGAAACAGAGAAATGCATTCAGAAGATTATGAAGCAGATACTGGATGAGAAAGTGAAGCAGCACAAACAAGAGCACAAACGGCTCCCTAAAACAGAGTGGAAGAAAATATACTGGCAGTTAGTTGACCAGTCGCGACGAGAAGCGGAGCTATCTTTCTCTGATAGAAATGTGCAACTCCTGGGGAAGACCCTAACAAGTACCAGTGAAGAGGGAACGAGTGACACAAGGGACACTGAGCACAAAACAACCGGTCGTTTTATGTCAGTTATACTTGCATTCAGAGAGAGGATGTGTGTGATTCAGTGAAAAACCACAATGATCAGACACTAGGGCATCAACACATCTCAAGAGGTCCGGGTTCAGTTCAGTTCAATAACTGTGTAAAGTTTATCAATTATGAAACACATTTTATTCAACTATAAAGCAGAAGACAGAGTCATCATTCAGCTCAAATCAGTAAAAGTTTTGTTCTCATCTGACAGTGTCAGTGCCCTCAAATCGATGATAATCTGATGAAAGTCGATGATAGACTGATGAAATCCTAATAACTCTAGCCAGAGTTAAAGGAAGTAGCAGATGTCTACAGAGTCTAAACTAAAGAATTGTATGCTTTCTACTTCAGAAAACATGGAGTACAACAGCACAACCATTCATAAGTGTTGAAATCACAAATCATAAATGCTGAGATCACTGTATATCTAAATATTTTAATCTGTATATCTGAATATTGTTTAATCTTTTAATAAATAAATAAAAACTGCTAACAAAATGACTTAATATCTACTGCAAATATTTCTTCCTTAATTTTCAGGACTTCATAAACTGAGTGATTTCCAGCAGTGCTTAAACAATAATCACACACTTGATCAGCGAGATCAACAGGCCAGTTATGCGTGTCCGATTTGAGAGCACAAATCATAATCACATTTTAATTCCCCTCTGAAGTCTTCTTTATAAATCCCTATAAAGTCCAGATGCTTGTAGCCGTTTATAGCTGAATGAGGGCCTTTAAATATGTAAAAAGTTGCTTCTTGGCATTTGCCAATAAAAGAACATCTGACTAGAACATCTGAGTGTTCTGGTGTTTCTGTCATTGTCCTCACTCCTCTTTAAGAAGATAAAAACTTCTTTTTGAATGCTTTTTATACACACGCAGAAAGAGTTACTCAAATATTATATTCGCCTTGATATTTTGGCAGCACTGTAAGATGATTGAAGATGATACTGGCACAAAATAGAGGAAGTGTGACAACCTGCAGGATTTTTTATGAATATAGTAAATCCTGCTTAATAGTGTTTACAGAGACCTGGATGATCCATGATGTCCCCAACTCATTGATTTAACTTTTCCTTGTTCGAGCAGACAGGGTGAGACTTCAGGGAAGGCAAGAATTTGTGAATTCCGAATGTGTTGGTCCCCTTTTTGCTGTCAAAACAGCCCTGACCCGTCGAGGCATGGACACCACTAGATCGCTGAAGGTGTGCTTTCGTATCTGGCACCAAGATGTTAGCAGCAGATCCTTTAATTCCTGTAAGTTGCGATGTGGGGTCTCCATGGATCGGACTTGTTTGTTCAGCACATCCCACAGATGCTCGATTGGATTGAGATTTGGAGGCCAAGTCAATGCCTAAAACTCGTTGTTGTGCTCCTCAAACCATTCCTGAATCATTTGTGCTTTGTTGCGGCGCATTATCTGCTGAAAGAAACACAGCCACCAGGGAATACCGTTTCCATGAATGGCTGGACATGGTCTCAACAATGCTTAGGTAGGTGGGACGTGTCAAAGTCACATCCACATGGATGGAGGACCCAAGGTTTCCCAGCAGAAGGTTTGCCCAAAGCATCACTGCCTCCGCCGCCACGCCTTCTTCCCATAATGCACCTGGTGCCTTGTGTTCCCCAGGTAAGCCACACACACACCCGGCCATCCACGTGATGTAGAAGAACACGTGATCATCAGACCAGGCCATCTTCTTCCATTGCTCCGTGGTCCAGTTCTGATGCTCACGTGCCACTGTTGGTGCTTTGGGCAGTGGACAGGGGTCAGCATGGGCACCCTGACTGGTCAGTGGCTGAGCCGCCCCATACGCAACAAACTGAGATGCTCTGTGTATTCTGACACCTTTCTATCAGAACCAGCATTAACTTCTTGAGCAATAAAGTGACCCGTATGATAAATAATTCAGCACTATTTCATTAGAATGAAATAAGACAATGAGAATATTGGGTTTGATTCATCCGCGGTTTTCCAGCATTATACTTGAGTGTCCTTGCTGTTTAATTTTGGATGCCTTAAGTTAAACTTTAACCAAAGGTGCGGCCTGACCTAATTTACAACAAAAACAATGGTGATCATAAAGTCTGGTGTTATACAACACTAAGCAGGAAGTCAAACTCAATCTGGTGTCTTGACAAAAGCAAAACCGTGTCAGTGAGAATAAAGAAAAACTCCTTCAAGAAGGATTTCTGAGACATTAGTTTCTGAACAGTCGAAAAACTTGTTTTATTAACAAATTTCAGGAGAAGCACGTTCAGATAATTAAACCTAACTAAACTCAAGTGGACCACCCTCAGATAATTAAACCTAATTAAACACAAGTGGAGCACATCAAGCCAATCGATTTAATCAACGATAAGAGGTGTATATATACAGCAGATTTACCTTCTTTCGTTGACCGTTTTTATTTTAGCATCCCTCCACCACCCCATCTCCTCACTTTGATTCTAATAAACTCTCATTAAACGTCAACACAATCCATATTATAATACAGTCTAGTTCTAGACTATCTCTATCATGGGGGATACTCTGAGTTCGGGCCAAAATTCCTCCCCCTGACAGCACGCCAAATACGCATAATCTTTACTCTATTTAATTTGATGTAAGTGTGAACTTGTGAAATCAATATGGATGTGAGCGGTGGCTACGATCAAATGTCACATCTCGCGGAGAATTGAAATGACTGGGTAAAATCAAGCTAAAAATGCATCCTTATGTCTGTCTGTGCTCATTACCTCTTTCCATCTGCCAATTTGAGCAAACTGTTCAGTTCAAGTTCCATTTTGAGCTTTGAAAGAAGCTAAAAATTTCCATGGATTTTCAAAGTTGTTCAGTTCATACAAGAACTTCAGCCGTTCTGGAATAGAGTAACATTCAGACTGGGGGAAAGCCTCAGTGCATCATGAGGCTTAATTTGCCCATCCATAGCAAAAGGTTAACAGGCAAGCAGTACAAACAGGCAAACAAGACATGAGAGACAAAGGGGGAAACCATGGAACAGGCAAGTAATCCAAAACCAAGAGACAAGAAACCAGGAAGAACACTCAGAAATGCAGCATTACAATGAACAAGACTTCACAATAAATGACAAGGTAAAAATGGTTTGTATAGGCTGGGCTAATGAGACACAGGTGGATGCAAACAGGGATGATGAGTCCGGGCAGTGAGTTGTAGGAAATATAGGCTGCGTTCGAAACCGCATACTTTCCTACTATATAGTATTGTGACGTTGTGCACTTCCCAGAGAAGCAGACAGGAGACTAGAATCCGGTATTCAAACACCCAACGGGCTGTGTTTTATTTCCTGAACGTGTACAACCTAAAACACGGGTATCAGGAGGTGTCTTAACTTTCCAAAAACAACAAAACGCCAGAGAGATCGAGACTAACTCCTCGCCGCCACTCAACTCACTCTTTTTAAGCGTTCCACCCCCTTTCTCTATTTCCCTCCCTCAAAGTTCCTCCCCTGATCAGTATGCACCTCAGCGGGAACCCCAAAGCGAGCAAACATACCTTCCAACAGGACCTCCGACACTGTCCCTGCCTCCTGATTGGGAACAGCATAGGCCTCTGGCCATTTTGTAAAGTAGTCCATGGCGACCACCACAAACCGATTTCCTCGAGGAGTCTGAGGAAACGGTCCTAGTACATCTACACCCACGCGATCCATGGGACAGCCTACCAGGCGTTGTTGTAGCGGGGCATGGGACTGGTCCGTTGGCCCTTTCTTAGCAGTGCAGGCATCACACCGATGACAGTAGGACTCCACATCCCTGCGGCAGGTGTGCCAATAGAACTCTTGCCGAACTCGTTTTAATGTTTTGTTCTCTCCAAAATGTCCTACCCCCGGCTGTCCATGCATTGCTTCCAGAACCACACGGTGAAAGGACTTAGGCACTACTGTCTGCCACTTGGTTACACCTGTCACTGGTTCCACGAATCCTCTCTGCAATACTCCAGAATTCAATGCCAGGCCATCCCGCATGGACCACAGCCCCCTCACCACTGATCCAAAAGCCATAACCTCTTCCAACGTAGGCCTCCTTTCAGCTTCCACCCAGTTGATGACCACCTGGAGCTCCGGGTCATTATGCTGCTCAACGGCCCATGCTACATGTGAATCAGGCAGCACTGCATGACAAGATGCCTCCAATCCCATCTCTGGGTTCTTGTCAGCCGGTCCCTGCATCACATATCCATCCAGTCGCTCACATTGTGGGCAGGATGCCATACAGGTGCGCCTTGACAACCCGTCTGCATTCTGGTGACTCTCCCCCTTGCGATGCTGAATGGTGAATTGAAATTCCTGCAGACGTTCTATCCACCGTGCCACCTGTCCCTCCGGCTCCCGGAAAGACAACAGCCAACGGAGGGAAGCATGATCCGTTCGGATCACAAAATGGAGACCGCAGAGGTGATGCCTGAAATGACTGACTGCCTCTACCACGGCTAAGAGTTCACGTCTGGTCACACAGTAATTACGCTCTGCCCGGTTGAAGGCCCGACTGTAGTAGGCAATAACCCTCTCTACCTTTTCCCCCTCCTGTGAGAGAACTGCACCCAGACCCACATTGCTGGCGTCTGTGTCCAGGATGAATGGCAATCTAGGGTCTGGTGTGGCCAACACTGGTGTATGACACAAAGCCTCCTTCAGGCTTTCAAAAGCCTGCTGCTGCTCTTGCCCCCACTGGAACCGCTGTGATTTCTTTGTCAACTGATGGAGGGGAGCAGCCATCGTAGCGAACCCAGGGACGAATTTCCTATAATACGATGCTAGTCCTAAGAAAGCCAGCAACTGCCTAAGGCTGCATGGGACTGGCCAATCACGAACAGCTGCTGTTTTCTGATCATCAGTAGCCACCCCTGCCGCACTCACATAGTGGCCTAAGAAGGTCACCGCCTTCTGCATCAGCTGGCACTTCTCCGGATGCAAATTCAGACCAGCCTGGGCTATCCTGGTCATGACTAGGTCAAGGACACTCAGGGCAGATTCAAAGTCTTTTCCATGCACTAAAATGTCGTCCAAATAAACAAGGCATGCTTCTCTCGGAATACCCTGGAGCACCCGCTCCATCAGCCGCTCAAAGGTTGCTGGGGCATTGCACAGACCAAAAGGCATGGTCTTGAATTGCCAGAGGCCCGTACCTGTCGTGAAGGCAGTCTTCGGTCTCGCTTCAACACTGAGGGGCACATGCCAATACCCGCTACGCAGATCTAGCGAAGAGAACCACCTAGACCCAGCAATCTGATCCAGCGACTCATCAACCCGTGGAAGCGAGTAAGAGTCCTTGACGGTCACCTCATTCAGGCGTCTGAAGTCGAAACAGAAACGCCAGCCTCCATTCTTCTTAGGGACCAATACGACCGGTGAGGCCCACAGGCTTTCCGATGGCTCTATAATTCCCAAAGCCTTCATCTCTTCTAGGCAGTGATCCGCAGCCGACTGCCTTGTGGGAGGTAACCGTCGTGCACGTTGCCGAATGGGTGGTGCATCCCCAGTGTTTATACAATGTTGTACCAATACTGTCTGCCCGACATCACCGGCTGAGGCTGCAAAAAGGTTATAACGGCGTTCCATCACTCGCCACAATTTCTGCTTCTGGAGTTCTTCCAAACCCTTACTACTTCTCTCCCAGATGTCTTTTACCCTTTGCAAGGAAACTGGGTTTTTCCCACCTGGACTCCAGTTCCCACTATCAGAGACGGCTGTTTGTGGAACGGTGGAACGTCCTACCATAGAGCCAGAGAATGGTGTCTCTATAGACTGGAACGTTGGTGACAATGTGGGGGAGTCTTGACATGGGACCCCCTGATCTTGTGAGTTATGATTCACACGGCCCACGTAGTGTGACTGAGGACCCGGCCATATAGAATTAAAGTGAATTGGCACTGAACACTTTCCAGCTAGTATTAGGGTCGCTGCCCTCAAGTCCAAAACTGCAGCTGCCTGGTGCAGGAAGTCGATACCCAGGAGACAATATTCTGGAATTTCAGCGGCCCAAACCCACATAACTGTACTGTGTCCCCCCACCCAGATTTCTGTCTCGCAACGTCCCATCAAAGTCGCTTTCTCACCCATGACAGTCACCAGGGGAAAATGAGCAGTCTGAAGGACCCTTCTCGTCAAGAATTTAGGATGAATAATGGTGACTGTAGATCCAGTATCCAACAAGGCCCGCATAAGTTGTCCATCCACTTTGGCCTCTATTCGGCAGCACTCTACTGGACTAACCAAGGCAACAGATGATCCACTGGGAGGTTCTGGAATGGCTGATGGGCCGAGAGCACCTCCCTCTACTCCGGCCCCTGTCCATTTCCCGACGGCGGAGTGGACACTGCCACATCCAGGGTAGCACATTCCCGGCGCAAATGACCAGTTTTTCCACAGCGCCAACAAACCACAAGCTCCCTCTGGGACGTATTCGCCCTAGCAGTTTGCGACTGAGTTTGCTCCCCGGAGTATGCAGCAAAAACCCTGGGGCGGCCAACATTATTGTAGCTTAACATTCCGATGGGCCGTTCATCCAATATTCCCTCTATAACCTGCGCTTGGTCAAGGGCTTCATCAAGGTTAGATGGCTGAGCTATTCGCACTTGCTGCCGTAACCGATCTGGGGTCAATCCCCGTACAAACGCATCCAGGACCAATGCATCCCTCACGCTTTCGTTGAATGTCGGGTAGCTGCGATGGGCTAAGTGTCGCAGGTCAGCCATAAACACACCCAGGGGCTCTTTTGATTGACGGGTGCGCTCCTGAAACTGCTGCCGTAGGGCCATAGAGGATGTAATGTCTCCAAAGCGTCGAGACAAAGCCTGATGCAGCGCATGAACACTATACCCCTGACTTCCTTGGACATCCAGCAGCACCTGTTGTGCATCACCATCTAAAGCCGCTGCGAGCTGGCCCACTCTCTCGGCTTCATCCCAGCCATTAGCCTCTGCCACCAACTCAAACTTCTTCCGGAACGCCTCATAAGAAGAATGACCGTCATAGCGCCCCAATTTCAGACAGCTACGGGTTTTGCTCGACCCCTGTTCAGGCATGTGTGTGACAGACTGCATTGGCAGGTTAGAAAAGGAGCAGCAGGTGGGTATGGGCTCTTTGGCTGGGGACTCCAGGAAACAGCGGTGAGCGGTAGCTGATGAGGTCGGATACATGCCCAACACTGGCTGAGTTTCCATAGTTTGTCTCATATTACTCATCATCGGTAAATCAGAGTGCTTGTGGACACAGCTCATTTGGTGGGGGAAAGGGTTAAATGGCAGTGTGGTTGGCCACTGGGTGTTGTAAGGGGGGGCGACTGAGTAAGGTGTATTAACTTTTTCTGATGAGCCAAATGGGTTAGCTTGACTGCCAACTGAGCTGTACAGCTCGCCAAAAAGTCCCTCTTTAACATGTATATTGCTTGTTTGTGGATGATTATGACTGTAGTTTGCATCTTCAGGGCAGAAAGAAAATGTTTCATTAGCCTTAACTCATGTACCGCGTCTTTGTTTATCGGTATTTTCATCCGCGATCCGCATTCCAGACCGGATGTTATGATTCCCACTGACTTCCGGTTCCGGGTTAACCAGCCGGACGCGCCCGGTGTCACGGCTTCCCGCGATCGGAGTGCTCGCGATGCAAATATGTTCACCAAAAGCACGAGACATGCTCAAACAGGATGTGGCTGACTCTGGTCTAGCTTTAAGTGAACATTCTTGATCAAATTCGTTCAGCAAAAGCGGCAGAAAAGGATTAGTGGGCGCCAGTGAACTAATCAGCACATTTCTCTCCCCCTGTGCACGCTCTCCCTCGGGATTACGCTCGTCCCGCCCATACCGAGACTCTCCCTCTGACTTCTCAGCGGATAACTGGAGCGATCTTACCGATTTGTTCTCCATTGTCTTCTGGGAATCCCGAACATACAGCTGTGGTAACGTTATAGGTCCCACTTCTGACACCAGTGTGACGTTATGCACTTCCCAGAGAAGCAGACAGGAGACTAGAATCCGGTATTCAAACACCCAACGGGCTGTGTTTTATTTCCTGAACGTGTACAACCTAATACACGGGTATCAGGAGGTGTCTTAACTTTCCAAAAACAACAAAACGCCAGAGAGATCGAGACTAACTCCTCGCCGCCACTCAACTCACTCTTTTTAAGCGTTCCACCCCCCTTCTCTATTTCCCTCCCGGACACCTCCCCCCAACAGCACGTGAATCAAGTAAGCCTATTTATAATGGAGAATAAACAGCGTCAGCGCCACAGTATGTAAAAAGCAGTAGGCAAGAGAATAGTATGTCCGAATCCATAGTATTCATAAAAGAGTAGGCGAGAACTACCAGGGTTTTGGACTATTTCTCGCGAGATTCGGACGTGCGTATACTGATGTTGCGTTCGAATATGCCTACTTACCTACTATGTAGTAGGCAAAAACAGTACGTGAAAGGAGTAGTATGTTCGAAACCTCAGTAATCATAAAAGAGTAGGCGAGAAGTTCCCGGATGGCCAACTGATTCCGCCCAGATTGTGAAGCACCCATCGTCGGATACTTTTCTATCCCTGCCTTCCCATGAGGCCACAGGAGAGGATACGTCAGGCGGAGAAAAGCCAATCAAATGTGAGTATTACAAACCAAAATCCCGGTTCCTTGTGTTAAAATCGCATTTGTTGGACTACTGTAGAGTAACGTTAAACTGTTGAATTGTTAAAAGTGTAAAGACGACAGACAGTATAGTGTAGTTGTGATTGGGCTGTAAAAACACGTTTTATTATGTATGAGCTCCAGTAACACACACACACGTCTGCAAAGTGGATTTACATAAACGATATACTTAAAAATAAAGATGCTTTTTAAATGTTTATTTAACATCTGACAGGAACATTTTATTGCAGATGACATCACAGCATGAAATAGACATCTGATCAGAGTGATGTGTGTGTGCTATAATGTAGAGTTCACTGTTGTCAACACTGTTAACTTTACATGAACGTCAGTAATGTTAATAAATCTACATAAAGTAACTAAACATAAGTTATCTTTTTTATTTGTCCATACTGTTGATGAATTGAGGAACATTAACACATCAGCAACTTCGTCAACATTTAAGGCTGTTGAGCACATAAACTTTTATGCATTTATCAAGCTGTTGTTTAAGATCCAGGTAACGTGAATTTGTCTGATGTTACAGAGGCAGAAGAGCACGTGTGTGTGTGTGTGTGTGTGTGTGTGTGTGTGTGTGTGTGTGTGTGTGTGTGTGTGTGTGTGTGTGTGTGTTTGTGTGTGTGTGTTTATCTGGTGGAGACTGGATAGAGGCTGATGAAGGAAGGCTGTCATCAAAGGCTTTGAGTATACTACAGAAATGAATAAAACATACATTTAAATCTTAAGTTGTATTTTATTTTAATTTCAAACAGAGTTATTTCAGCACTTTTCTGATTCTTGATGTCTGTGCATTTGCTGCAGAGCTTCTGTGGTTGAGCCTTGCTCAAGGACACACTGGTGGAGACGGCTGCGGGGATCCAAGCAGAAACCTTCTGCTTATCAGTTCAGTGCTTTAGCCCACTACACCACAAAAGTCATAAAGCTACAATACAAATAGCATGTAATTATATAAAATATTAAATTAAATATGGAAAGAAATGGGATGCTGACAACATGAATTGTAAAACGTTTTAAGTAGTCATGCTGATGGAGAGCAGGCACACAGATGTTTGGAGCAGACATCAGCAGCCAGAGATTGTCCCGCACATGTTCTCCACTCGTGCTTCAGGGTTGTGGGGTTCAGGAGGAACATGATGGACGGCTGGGACAGGCGAAGGTGTTCACGGTGGTCAACTGCTTCATCAATATAAAGCCACAGAACTGGCGGAGCTGTGTTGAGATGGCAGCAGATGTGGGCTTCACCGCCTGTAAATGTGTGATAGTTTGTTAGAACAATACGTTTGAATAAAGCTTTGTTTCATGTGTTGGTGACTTATTCATTTGTGATGTTTACTTTTATTCATTCTTTTACTCATTAATTCATGTTTCCTATTGTTGTCAGTAAATAAAATATTTTATTAACTCATGCACTTATTCATTGCTTGACTGAAAATTGGTATTCACATCGGCTGCATTTGTCTAGTGTGTATTCATGCATCGCTATGTCATATGAAAGTTGCATTTTGCTTGTTTTACTAAAACAATAATTTTCAGTAAAAACAAAAGAGAAAGTAATATAATTAAGTATTGGTCAGCATTTGTCATTATTATTGTAAGTGTTTTAGTGGGCTAGCAATGCAATTCATTCTGGGGTAATCTTAATTTTGAATAGTGATACTTACATTTTTGGAGTATAAAATCAACAGTTTTCTCCAAAGGTGAGATCTTCGAGCAGCTGAAAAACGTCTCTGTGCAGACACTGAGGGAAACCGCACAGGTCGGGCTGTGGAGTTACTGATGCTTTGAGCTGTTACTGCACCTGTCACTCATAGCTTTAATTTTATAATTACATGGTTGTATCTTTAACAATCATAATGATAAAACAATACAAATATCATGGGTTTGTATACATTATATACAAAGACAAAACAATAACAAGGTTAGATCTTTGAATAATTCATCATAATGCAATAAAAATGTTATTTCATAAGCTTGAGGGATGAAACACGAGTTCAATTTAACAAGAAAAAGGAGCTTGTGGATAAAATTTTTTGCATATAAAATAAAGAAATTAACAACATATTCAAGAGATCGCGATTTTGGGTTTTGGTAAGGATAAAACTGGGTCAGATTAGAAGGGTTAATATCACAAAATAAATGGACAGCTGTTTCTTCAACAAGACCACAAAATTAGCAAGTTGAATCAATATTAAGATATTTATAGATCGATGAATTAAACCTGTCACTCGTCTTTCAAGTCTTTGCGCTTGAGATAACGTCGTAGGTCACATGATAACGTCAACATGGCGCCTAAAGTGCGGATCGCATTCATGCTTAACGAGATCAGGCAATAAAGTACCTACTCTTTTAGAGCTCGTTAATTAAGTACTTATTGAAAATGAAGACCTACTCAATGAGTATGCGGTTTCGAACGCAGCCATAGTTTGTGAGGGAATGACAATAGTCCGGAGTGGAGTGACCTCTGGTGGATAAACCCAGGCACTCTACTATTCAATTCAATTCAATTCAAATTTATTTGTATAGCGCTTTTCACAATACACATTGTTTCAAAGCAGCTTTACAGAAAGTGCATTTCATAGATGTACAGTAAAAATGTTAGAAAGACAATGTTAAAGAATAATGTTCGAAAAAGTTAATCAATCGTGTATTAATTTAGGCCATAACAACGCTGGCGTTGAGTCGTCTCTTCACAGGCGTGGAGTCGTCTCACAGGTGTTGGGGCATCTGAAGTCTCCATGAGAGGCTGGATACAAACTGGAGCTGATGAACTATTTACCTCGGGACTAGTGTCCCGAGATAACAACAGAAAAGCAGATGGGAAATGATTAGCGTAGCTGCTGTTCAGAATATTATATTAATGCTTTTGATCCGATTTAACTGTAGTATAAAAAGATAATTATAATGTGAATGCTTGGCTAAAGAGATGCGTCTTTAATCTAGTTTTAAACTGGGACAGCGAGTCTGAACCTCGAACAATATCAGGAAGACTATTCCAGAGTTTAGGAGCTAAATGTGAAAATGCCCTCCCTCCTTTAGTGGACTTAGATATCCTAGGAATGACCAGAAGCCTCGAGTTTAGTGATCTTAAAGAGCGCGATGGATTGTAGGGCGATAGAAGATCCGTTAGATACACTGGAGCTAAACCATTTAGGGCTTTATAGGTTAGTAGCAATAGTTTGTAATTGATACGGAACTTCACAGGTAACCAGTGTAGAGATGATAAAATTGGTGTTATATGATCATATTTTCTTGACCTAGTAAGAACTCTAGCAGCCGCGTTTTGGACTAACTGTAGTTTGTTTATTGAGGATGCAGGACAACCAGCAGAGGTGGACAGTAACGAAGTACATTTACTTGAGTACTGTACTTAAGTACACTTTTTGAGTATCTGTACTTTACTGAAGTATTATTTTTTAGGGAAACTTTTACTTTAACTTCACTACATTTGAAAGACAAATATTGTACTTTTTACTCCACTACATTTCTATCAAGGTCCTCGAAGTCAAAAGTAGTTTCTGTAGCAGCTTTCCAAGTCAGTGGATGAATTTTTTTCTTCTTTAAAAGTGATTTTTTTTTTTTTGCAAAATGTAAATGTCTGGGAGAAAGAGAAGCATAGACATATGGATGAATCTGAAAAAGCATGATGAAAGAGCTCAGTTCAGTCTGTTTTTTGTGCCTCTGAGATGCCAGAGTACGAGTACTGAATAGAGCTTTCTTTTGTGTGTTTTTTTTCGCACTTAGACCAATACACACAATGTCAATTTTCATTTTGGAAAGTATTCACGTAAATAAAGTTGATTATGTCTTAAGTGAACGTAAACAGTTGGGGGAATATCGGATGTGTATCAGTGTATAGGATTTGTGCATTCTGCCTTAAAGTGACAGCAGCTTTGTAAAAAGCTTTGTAACTTTTAAGTATTTAAATGAGTTCAAGGTGGTCGTATGCTAGCATGTCGGATGGAGCATCACTGACTGGCTTAACCCACCATGATGGCTATAGCGTGCATTTATACAACAATGCAACAATAATAAAATAATGCATTGACATAAAAAAGGAAATTTACTTTTGATACTTAAGTACTTTTAAAAGCAAGTACTTCTGTACTTTTACTTAAGTAAAAATAGTTTTTAACAACTTTCACTTGTAACAGAGTAATATTTGACCAGTAGTACTTTTACTTTCACTCGAGTAATGGAGTTGTGTACTTTGTCCACCTCTGACAACCAGCTAATAAAGCATTACAGTAATCTAATCTCGAGGTCATGAATGCATGAACTAACTTTTCTGCATCAGAAATAGATAGCATGTTACGTAGCTTAGCAATGTTTCTAAGATGGAAAAATGCCGTTCTTGTAACATATGAAATATGATTTTCGAATGTCAGGTTGCGGTCTAATATAACACCCAGGTCTTTTACTGTAGTGGATAAAGTGACAGGACATCCTTCCAAGGTAAAATTGTATTGCGAGAGGTTTTGTGGGCAGTTTTTTGGACCAATAAGTAACACCTCCGTTTTATCTGAATTTAATAGCAGAAAATTACACGTCATCCAGTATTTAATATCTTCAACACACGCTGTCAGTTTAGATAATTTAGCGTTTTCATCCGGTCGTGATGAAATATATAATTGAGTGTCATCAGCATAACAGTGGAAATTAATTCCATGTTTTCTTATAATATTACCAAGTGGCAGCATATATATAGAGAATAGCAGAGGGCCTAACACGGATCCTTGCGGCACCCCATAGTCTACTGACGTCATCTTTGATTTTTCCCCATTTAGACAGACAAAATGGTAGCGGTCTGATAAGTACGATCTAAACCAGTTTAATGCCTGTCCCTGAACACCAGTATAATTTTGAAGTCGATCTAAGAGTAGTTTATGATCTATGGTATCAAACGCAGCACTAAGATCGAGTAGAACTAGTATTGAGATACAGCCTTGGTCAGAAGCTAGAAGTAAATCATTTGTGATTTTAACGAGTGCAGTTTCTGTGCTATGATACGGCCTGAATCCTGATTGAAATTTTTCATAGATATCATTTTCTTGCAAGAAAGCGCACAATTGAGCGGACACAACTTTTTCTAGTATTTTAGACATAAATGGAAGATTTGAAATTGGTCTGTAATTTGCCAGGTTATTATGATCTAATTGTGGCTTCTTAATGAGAGGTTTTATGACTGCCAACTTGAATATTCTTGGAACATGACCTAAAGATAAAGATGAGTTAATAATATTGAGAAGAGGCTCTTCCACTACAGGTAACAATTCTTTCAGTAGTTTAGTGGGTATTGGATCTAATAAACATGTTGTTGGTTTAGATGCAATGATAAGTTTATTTAGCTCTTCCTGTCCTATAGTTGTAAAGCGGTGTAGTAGTTCTTGACGGGCGATAGTTGCGGTTGAATCATAAGACATCATTAAAGATTGTACATTTACAATTTTGTTTCTGATGCTTTCTATTTTCTCAGTGAAGAAATTCATAAAATCATTACTACTAAACTGTAACGGAATATTTTGCTCAGGCGATGTTTGTTTATTTGTTAGTCTAGCCACAGTGTTAAATAAAAACCTTGGGTTATTTTGATTATTTTCTATTATTTTGCGGAGATGCTCAGCCCTGGCTGCTTTTAGGGCCTTTTTATAACGTGACATACTATCTTTCCACGCGATTCTAAAGACCTCTAAATTTGTTTGTTTCCATTTACGCTCTAAGTTACGAGTTTCTCTCTTGATAACATGTGTAGCACTGTTGTACCATGGTGCTTTAGGTTTCTCTCTAACCTTTTTTAATCTAATTGGTGCAACAATTTCTAATGTGCTAGATAAAATCGTGCTCATACTGCTAGCCATTTCCTCTAGTTCATCTGTTTGTTTGGGTTCACTGAGCAGCTGAGACAGATCAGGTAAGCTATTTGAGAATCTATCTATAGTGGTTGGAAGGATTGTTCTGCCTGGTCGATAACGTGGCGCAACATGACAGATTTCAGCAGTACGCAGTATGCAAGTTACCATGTAATGGTCAGTGACATCATCACTTTGCGGTATAATATCTATATCGGTTGGGTTGGTTCCATGTGATATAATTAAATCTAGTGTGTGATTAAGACGATGAGTGGGACCAGTGACGTTTTGCTTAACCCCAAAGGAGTTTAATAGATCTGTAAATGCAGCCCCTAATGCATCATTTGTGTTATCTACGTGTATGTTAAAATCTCCAACAATTAATGCTTTATCGACGTTGACCAATAGATCTGAGAGAAAGTCTGCAAACTCTTTTAAGAAATCAGCATAGGGCCCTGGAGGTCTATACACAGTAGCCAAGGCTAGAGATAATACGGATTTCTTTCTTACATTTAAGAGCGTAACATTTAGCACTAGTACTTCAAACGAATTAAACCTGTGACCTGTTTTATGAGTAACATTAAGAATATCTCTATAGATTGTTGCAACACCCCCGCCACGACCAATCAGACGGGGCTCATGCTTATAACAGTATCCTGGCGGAGTAGACTCATTTAGACCGAAATAATCATTTGGCTTAAGCCAGGTTTCAGTAAGGCAAAGTACATCGAAACTATTATCTGTGACCATTTCATTTACAATAACCGCCTTAGGTGTGAGCGATCTAATGTTTAGAAGACCTAGTTTTAGAAATTGTTTTTGTTCACTAATATTGAGATTTTCTGGTTTAATCACAATTAGATTTTTCCTAGATCCTACAGTAGATTTAACCCTCTATGGCATGACTTTTTATTTTTTGGGGAAAAAAATATTTCACCCCATTTTTGGGGAGCTTGGGGGTCCCTGATAATATATCCATCATAAAAAGTGTCGCCCCCCCACCCCTGAACCAGATTTTGGTTTGTTGCCTCAGGGCAACACTGTGCCATAAGGGAACTAAAACTCCAAGGTTTTCTACATAGATTTTCAATAGGGAAAACAAGCAATATGTACATTAGATAAAATTATATTTTGAAAAACATCAAACAATACAAAAACACTACTACTAATTACAACTAACACCTCATGTATTATATTCATACACCAATCAGGCATAAGACAGGTGAAGTGAATAACACTGATGATCTCTTCATCACGGCTCCTGTTAGTGGGTGGGATATATTAGGCAGCAAGTGAACATTTTGTCCTCAAAGTTGATGTGTTAGAAGCAGGAAAAATGGGCAAGCGTAAGGATTTGAGCAAGTTTGACAAGGTTCAAATTGTGATGGCTAGACGACTGGGTCAGAGCATCTCCAAAACTGCAGCTCTTGTGGGGTGTTCCCGGTCTGCAGTGGTCAGTCTCTATCAAAAGTGCTCCAAGGAAGGAACAGTGGAGAACCGGCCACAGGGTCATGGGCGGCCGAGGCTCATTGAGACCCGTCAGGGTGCCCATGCTGACCCCTGACCCCGCCCAAAGCACCAACAGTGGCACGTGAGCATCAGAACTGGACCACGGAGCAATGGAAGAAGGTGGCCTGGTCTGATGAATCACATTTTCTTTTACATCACGTGGATGGCCGGGTGCATGTGTGTGGCTAACCTGGGGAACACATGGCACCAGGATGCACTATGGGAAGAAGGTGTGGCGGCGGAGGCAGTGATGCTTTGGGCAATGTTTTGCTGGGAAACCTTGGGTCCTCCATCCATGTGGATGTAAATTTGATATGCATATTGATATTACTACTTTGACGTTAAAAACAAAACAGTTGGCTGCAACAATGTGCAATAGGGAGGATAAAAAAATAGAAAAAAATCAGGGGCTCCAGTCGGACTCGGGCCGAAAATTTTAATAAGCTGTCGGACACGGGCCGGGCTAGGACCTCAGAATCTTGGGCCAGGGCCGGGCTAGGGCCTAGATTTGAGGCCCGTGCAGGGCTCTAAGGAGAGGAGCTAGGGTTTGTCATTTGAACCGCAAGAGGCATCTACTCTCTAAACTTACATCCTATGTCATATTTCGGGTCTAAGGTCACGGTACCGCTAAAACTAGAATTGCGTACGGCCAGTTATTATAGTTCATAAAGTTCATAGGCCACAATCAGCGGTGAGCAGGTGGAGCTTGTCATATGCGTCAAAGGGTTAACAAAACACTGGCTTATCATCTCATATCATCTCGGGTTGAGTCTGGTTTTCACAGGGTGTTGGTTCATGTTCATGTTTCATGTTTTTAGGTTAGCATGTTCACTGTCGTTTTCTTAGTTTGCTTTGTTCACTGCCATGCACTTCCTGGTTTGCCATGTGATTCCCATGCCCTCATGTGATCTTGTCATGTTCTGTGATTGGTTTATTGATTGATCATTGTTCACAGGTGTCCCTTGTCTTGTCATGAGTCTCTGTGTATTGTGACAGAACAACTGCCTCTCCCTCATAATCAGCGCCACCCGGTCCCTATAATCGCCGCCCTACTCCAGGTTCCCGCCTGGTGTGGGTGAGAGAGAGAGGAGGGGCGCTGAAATAATGAGAAATGGCGGTGAGTGGAGGCACACCTGAATGTTGTGAAGCCTCATCACCACCGCTGTTAAAGGCAGAGCGTACCTCTCCTCAAGAGGCTAGTCTCCGTGCATGCACGCTGGTGTCCCCATGGGTCCAGGAAGGGGGCGCGGAGGGACTCCCGTGCCGCCTCAGATGAGAGTCGCCGGACCCGCGGTGTGGAAGGGAAATGCATGAACAACGCCACTGACAGGCCAGGATGCCGGGCCGCTAATTCCCCTCTGCTGCCGAGTTTGAAGAGGACGAGCCGCCACTTCGAAGCCGCCGCCCCTCGCGCCTTGGACCGGAGGGAAGTGCGTGCGGCCGTCGGACCCCGCCCCTCACCTGGACCCCTCCTTTCCCCACACTACCCTTCTTTCACGTTTCCCGGGCACGATGAGGACACCAGAGCCCCTGTTTTGTCAAACACTTTATTTCCCCCTTTTGAACATTTTGTGTTTCTTTATGTTAATAAAATGCCTCTTCGAGGCCTGACGCCACACCCACTGTGTCTGTCGTTTGCTCCGCCCGCCACAATTTTAAAGCCCTCATGTTTGCCATGTGTCTTTGTCTGATATTGATGATGTTGTAACCTGTTGGTGGTTAGTCTGTTTATCTGTGCTATTTTAGGCCTTGCCATGTTAAGTTAGCCAAGCCAAGCCAAGTCTTTTGTTTATGGTTTTTGCCAAGTCTTTGTTTTGTGTTTTGGATTTTGGTTTATGTTTGGATTATTGAATAAAAACTGCACTTGGGTTCTGAAAACTTGCCTCTATAGGATACATGTTACACTGATTTGTTACTGAAAATATGTTTGCATTGCGTCTGGTTAGGACACGTCATTAAGCTTGGTTTATACTCGACGCTTCCGCACGAGTGCAAAGGTGTGCGCTGCAAAAATGACGTCATCGCGGAGTGGGTAGCTCCATTTTGCTTGGTGGTGTGCATGGCAAATTTTGTAACTTTGCGCGCATGACTTCGAGGCAAATCTGGCCGAGCATGACATCTCATCTCACCAACACCAAGTTTGCGCATAAATTAGTTGTTTATATTTACAAAACAAAATTATTAACTTTGTTAAATGAAAATAATGGGATGAGATTGACAACAAACACAGCTATGCAGCATAAAAAATAATAAAAGAACATCTCAACTGTTAAATAACAGATATAAGATTAAAATAATATCAGATTTGTCTAATTTTAAATAAACACAAAAAACAGAGATGAAAAATGAACTTAAATGTACTTTTGCTATGGTTAAATAAATGTTCAGTGATATCTTACAAATATTTTTGAATTTTGGTGCAATTGTTTTCTCTAAATAATGTTGATATGGCAACTAGTAAACACAATACGTTTGGTAATCCTGGCATGTGGCATTTATACTTTGTGTGCACACCCTCTTTCTTAAGGTCATGTGATTTACAAGAAATATCTGTGTTCGATAGTCGTACTGGAAGGGTTGGACTGTATTAGGTGATGGCTTAAATCTAGCTTCCTCAGTGGGGTGTTGGTAAGAACACACAGGATTCGATCAGTTCCAAGCAAACAAGGTTTAATTGTTGGCAGTCTTTATATGTACATAACACAGCAGTACACAGGTTTGTATGAATCGATGCACGGGTGGGTGTGTGTGTGTGGTCTACAAAGAGAAAGGAATAAAGATATATATTAACAATATGTCCTGAGTATTATTACTCAAACATTTTCTCAGTACATTGTTTCCAACATAAATCTCTCAAGTAATTAAATTATCAAGTTATCAGAACAAATAAAGGAATCAATATCCGAGCAATGAAATTCTAAACCAATACTGCCACTTAGTGGTCAGAAACGGTAAAACGCTAAAAACCGAAACTAAATATGACGTGATTTAACTGAAAGCACGTAATTAGAAACATCGCGTTCATTAAATGGAAATAGCAACTGCCTCAGCTGTTAAAGTTATAATCACTCATACAAGCATAAAAACCAAACACTGGTGGCAATGTACATAATACGAATTGCAAGTTATTATTAGACACAATCAAGCACGTTCACGTGCAATCGACAGCACGCGATAAACGGCTTTAACACTGGTAAATACTCATTACTCAATATCAGGATGACTTTGTATCAAGACTTTACAAACTCCTTAATCAGCATCTAGCATTAACTTGGTAAACAGTCAACTTACATTTACTTATTGACTCACACTCTGCACACACAGTCCCGCTCGTACATTCTGCTCTCTTATGATGACTGACTGAAAAGCAGAGCATGCGCACTGAACTCGGCCTTTCTAACACAGCCGCCCCCAAATTTGGTTGCAAATTTGCTCCATTGAAAGGCCGACATCATATGGTCTACCATCAGTCACTAGTGTGGGTGTCATCCCCCTCATCTCGGATCTCTGGCATGACAATCAGGCGAGCGATGGGCCTTCTGTAGACTTTGTCCTTTATCTGTACCTCGGCCGTTCGTACTCGATTATCAGCGCCAGGGAAGACATTTACTACTCTCCCGATCTGCCAGAATGAACGGGGTAACTGGGGGTCAACAAGCATTACAACTGTCCCGGGTTTGATGTCTGCTGATGGATTCTGCCACTTTCCTCTGAGCTGCATTTCAGGCAAGTAGTACTTTATAAAGGAAGTCCAGAATCTGTCGGACAATACTTGTGAATGCCTCCATCGCCGTCTTCCCAGGAGCTCAGACACTGGATATACGACTTGGGGCAGGGAACCATCTGGCCGCCCCATCAGAAGGCAGTTTGGGGTGATTGGATCAACATCAGCTATGTCCGCTGAAACATACCCAAGTGGTTTGGAGTTCAGAATGGCCTCTATTTCGATGAGGACAGTACGAAGCACTTCCTCAGTGACCGTTTCGGAGCCCAGGGTGGAATAAAGAGCAGACTTAACTGAACGAATCTCT
Source organism: Gobio gobio (assembly GCF_949357685.1). NCBI lineage: Eukaryota > Metazoa > Chordata > Actinopteri > Cypriniformes > Gobionidae > Gobio > Gobio gobio. The sequence continues at coordinate 81,752,842 of NC_137097.1, forward strand.
CGTTCCCACACTCCTCCGAAGTGTGGAGCAGCTGGAGGATTGAAATGGAAGCTAATCTGTTGCTTCGCTAGCTGCCGTTGTAGATCAGCACTGAGCTGACTGAAGGCTTCTTTAAGCTCTGTTTCACCCCCTCTGAAGTTGGTGCCTTGGTCAGAGTATAACTCTGCAGGTTTCCCACGGCGACCAATAAATCGTCGTAGTGCCTTGAGGAAGGCATCACTGTCTATGGACGTCAGTACCTCTAGATGCACGGCCCGGGTGGTCAGGCACTTAAATAAAAGTCCCCATCGATTCTCCGTCCGACGTCCCACTTTAACCAAAAGGGGCCCAAAGCAGTCCATCCCGGTCGAATGGAAAGCAGGCTTGAACAGCCGAAGTCGTGGTGGTGGGAGATCAACCATTTTCTGAGAAGCTGGCTTCGACCTCCATTTGCAGCATTCGAGACATGTCCTTTGGTGCTTTCTCACTGCCTCTCTCCCTCTCAGTATCCACACATTTCGGCGAAGCTCCGCAAACACCCGCTCTGGTCCTGGATGGCAAAGGCGAGCATCATAATCCTTTATGAGTAACCAAGTGTTAGGGTGACCGGGATCCAGTACAATAGGGTGTACTGTGCTTGGGTCTAGTCCTTCCACCCGCCTCAATCGTCCACCAACACGTATTAGATCACTAGTTCTGTCAAACTCAGGGGAGAGACAAAGTAAGCGGCTGCTGGAACGAACAGGCTTTCCGCTCTTCAACAGATGGTAGTCTTCAGGAAAACTGTCTAACTGGACCTGTCTCAGTACAATCAGCTCTGCCTTGTGGTAAGCACTTGCTGGAGGGGAACCACTCGTTTCTGCCGCCCCATGCAGCTCCAGTGCTACTGTTTCGACCAAGTTTCTCCAGGTACTAAACTTACTACCATCTGCTGGCGGTGGTGTTGAGTTAATTATACCGCAGAACGCACTTCGCTTTAATTCTGTTGTGTCATCAGGCCCTAGGCTGTGCATAATTGGTAGTGTTGGCCAGGTGTTCTGTGGTTGGAGGAGGAATTTCGGTCCTTGAGTCCACCGATTGGGTTCAACGAGGTCCTTCAGGCTCTTCCCACGGGTAAGATCATCCGCAGGGTTCCTGGCAGAGTCAACGTAATGCCAAGCTTTAAGGTCAGTTAATTCTTGAATCTCTGCCACTCTAGTACCCACGAACACCTTGAAGCGACAAGATTCAGAATGTAACCAGTGGAGGACAGTTGTTGAATCTGTCCAGAAAGTGATCTTCTGGATCTTTAAAGTGAGCTCCTTTTCCGCCAACTTGGCCAACTGTGCTCCTGTAAGAGCTGCACAAAGCTCAAGTCTAGGAATTGAACACTGCTTACGTGGGGCGACACGTGATCTGGCCAAGAGGAAGGAAAGGTGCATCTTCCCACAATGGTCTTCTGAGCGAAGGTAAGCGACTGCCCCGTAAGCTTTCTCAGAAGCATCGGTGAAGATATGGATTTCTTGAATGACCTCTGGGTTGTCCATGCTGGATGGAGTGTAGCACCTAGGGAGTACTACAAGAGGTAAGTACTGAAGCTCAGCTTCCCAGACCTTCCATGCCTGCTGAAGATCCTCTGGGAGGTTTGGATCATCCCAATTCCTGTTCCTAGCCCAGAGCTGTTGAACAATCACCTTGGCTCGAGTGGTGAAAGGAAGAATGACACCAAGAGGGTCGTACTGGCTTGCTAACACACGATATATGTTCCGCATCGTCAGAGCACTGTAGGTGACAGGTCTGTGCTTGAATCCTAGATGGTCTGGTTCACAATGCCAATTCAGACCCAAGGTGGACTCACGGGGTTCTCCTTTATCATGTGAGAGCCACAACTCAAGCTTAGCAGATCTGGCTTCGGGTGGCAAGTGACTGACGACTTCCTGCACATTACTGGCCCATTGACGGATGTCAAACCCTCCAGATGCAAGCAGTTTACGAAGTTTATCCAATAGCTGTCGTGCCTCTTGAGCTGATGGAAAGCTCTGCAGACAGTTATCCACATAGAAGCATCGGTCAACGGAATGTCTCACATCTTCATCGGCTGTGCTGTGCAATGAGACGTGTCTCTGGAGGGCGAAGGAGGCACAGCAGGGGCTGCATGTGGTCCCAAATGGCAGCACCTGCCATTCATAGATGTCTGGGGGATCGTCTCGTCTCATCCCACGCCAGAGAAAGCGCAGGAGGGGCTTGTCCTCAGGTAGGAGTAGGACTTGGTGGAACATTCCACGTATATCACCGCTGATAGCCACACAGTGCTCCCTGAATCGAAGTAGAACACCCAGCAAAGAAGGGCTTAAGGCTGGACCAGGCATCAAGGATTCGTTAAGGTTCAGCCCCATATATTGGAAAGAGCAATTGAACACCAAACGATCCTTGCTATTGTGGCTGACTAAATGGTGAGGTATATACCAGGTCTCCCCCGTTATAGTACTGGCACCAGCTGAGAGTTTGGTAACTGCGCCATTCAGTACAAGCTTCTCAATCTCTGCATTGTACACAGCTGCTTTCTCTGGATTTTTGGTTAGTCGTCGTTCCATACCTCGGAGACTTGGGACCACCGCCTCTTTGGGAGCACAAAAGAGCGGGGAACCCTTTCTGCGCAACAAGGGTGTCGCGTAGCGTAAAATTCCATTCACCTTCACACGAGTCGTCTTGGTCTCTAAGAGGTTAATGGCATCCTGATCCTCCCTGGACCTTGTCACCTCTTTCTCACAGCGAAAAGGCAGAACATCAAGTTGCCAAAGCCTTTCAACATCTCTTTTGAGCTCCAACTCAGCAGGGGTAAGAGACAGGAAAAGGCACTGTTGTGGCTGCAATTGCGTCTCCAGCATCTTGGCTGGTCCCTGCAGCGTCCATCCAAGCCTTGTCTTTATGGCCGCCGGACCACCAGGTGGACCAATTCGGACAGGTGCGATCGGTGTGATCAGGTGGGTATTGTCAGCTCCTATGAGAAGTAAAGGACTCACTTTTTCAAAGGCCTGAAGGGGAAGGTCTTTAAGGTGCTTGTATTTCTCCAGCAAACTCATGGGATACGAGTAATCGGCCAGACCAAGGCGCTTTGCAGTGAATGCAGCATTAATCTTGAAGGTCTTTTGTGATTCAGTCGCAGGAGATATGTGAAAGGTGACTGAAGTACCACTGATGGTCTGCACATCTTGGCGTATGGTCCTCAAGGCTATGTTTTCAGCCTGGCCTTGTATGCCAAGCTCATGAGCGGCAGCTGGAAGTAGAATAGTTCGCTCCGACCCATCATCCATGACAGCATAGGTGTCGAGAGTCCTGCCTCCATAGCGTAGCAAGACCCTAATGACCTTGAGGAGAACACGTCTGCAGTCAGTGGGTCTATCCAAGTACAGTGTTTCAGTGGTTGAACTAACCAGGCAGGAACCTTCTCTGGTACTCTTTGTGTTAACCTCGTGTAGGATTTGTAGGTGCTTTCCTTTGCAGATGCTACAAGGCTTCCTGAGTGTGCACTGGGCTGCTTGGTGTGCACGTCCACAGCGCCAGCAACGTCGATTGCTTTGGATCCAGTCTATCATCTGCTGCTTATCAAAGGACTTAAAGGTGGTACACTGACTGAGATAATGATCATCTTTATCACAGTATGGACAAAAGGCTCTAGGTAGGGTTTTCTCCACTGAAACTGGCTTAACTTGAGCCGGTGCTGAGGGTACCTTCGTGACAATGTCATCTGCTCCATGAAGGATGGTAGCTGAACGAGAAGTAGGTTTAGTTTCTCGTCGACGTTCTGGTCTCTGGTTCTTGTAACTGATCTGTGCCTCACTGCTTTGACACCAGGCCTCATACTGTAGCCACTCTGAAAATTCACGAAGGTTATACACAGACCCAGGATGGTGATACATCTGTCTTCGAAATCCTGATCTCATTTCAGCAGGTAACTTACTCAACAGTCTTTCTACATGTGACCCACATCGAAGTTCGGCTTCGCCTTCATCTCCTAGAGTCTCCAACATACCAACGAGAGCCCTTATCTGCAGAGCAAATTCGTCAAACGCCTCAATATCTCCTCGTCGTATATCTGAGGAATCCATCACTCTGGCAATCTTCTTGAGTGCCAACTTGTGTGGCTGACCAAACCTTTCGTTCAGAGCAGCCATGGTATCAGAGTATGGGAATGGTGAATTGAGGTAGGAATCTGCCACCAGACGAGCTTCATCTAGCTTCAGATGATCTAGCAGGATTTGGTACCGGAACAGTTCCGTAGCATCTGGTGGTAAGAGGTTCTCAAGGGCTATCTTTAACCGAGTAAACTCGCTGGGGTCTTTAGTGCAGAAGTTGGGTATGGTTGGCACTGGACCTCGGTAGGTGGTTTCTCGCCCTGCAGGATTCACATTAGAGAAATGAGGAGCTCTATGGCCTGACTTTGGCACAGTGGGTTGCTGAAACTGATGATACACTTGATTAGGATAAGCCAAATTCTCTCCAGGGAGCTCAGGCAATGTTCTTGAATGCCAGTGAGGGATCGGAGTCTCTGCATAGAGGCCCGGTACTGGCTGAGCTGTTCTCTGATAAGGAGAGCGATTGGATTTATCAAGATGCCAGGGAGAGAACTTATGGTGAACACGTTCACCCATCATTGCTGGCTCAATGTGTGATTTAGTAGGAGCAGCGGCCAAGATCTGATCTTTCATAATCTGAAGTTCACCCATCATTGTTCCCAAAATGTCTAATATGTTAGTGTCACTTCGGCGCTCAACTGTTCTCTCCTGCACTGGGTTGGGCAGATGGTAATAGCCAGTCCCCTGATTCAAACTGAGTGTAGAGCCACCTGCAGTAGTAGGAAAAGGTTGGTGTGGCCTTAGAGAGGGAGCTGTTGTGTAAACTGATTGGCGTCGCTGACCGTAGGTAGGAGCGGGCAAAGATGGAGACAACATCGATTCGGGATGGTAGGGTGCAGTTCCACAATGCGGGAATAGCCCATCCTTTGCTGGGAAAGATGTCTGTGGCAATGGCGTAGACTGGTATTCTTCCCATGGACGATGATATGGAGAAGACTGAGGATGGTGACCTGACTGCACTGGGGCGTAGATGGCGCTAGGTTGTTGCAGTTTAATGTTCTCCATATCTTGGGAAGAAGGATCCCTCTCAGCAACCACGGACCATTCATCCACTGTGTCCCATGGACCCTGACTTATGGGACTCGAAACTCTGGTAGAAGGTGAAGGGATGTTCTCTGCAGTATCTCCAAACCATTGTGTATGCTGTGTTATGTGAGGTGATACTGGCTGGCTGACTGCTCGATGACGCACAGTTGTAAGGTCAAAGTCTCTAAGGTAGGCAGGAGGATGAATTTGACGTCTAGGTCTTACAATCTGTGCAGATGCTTCTTCAGGTTGCATATTGATTCTGATCAATTATTTGTCCACGAGAAATGCCAGATCCGGCTCGAAGGACCTTTGTTCGATAGTCGTACTGGAAGGGTTGGACTGTATTAGGTGATGGCTTAAATCTAGCTTCCTCAGTGGGGTGTTGGTAAGAACACACAGGATTCGATCAGTTCCAAGCAAACAAGGTTTAATTGTTGGCAGTCTTTATATGTACATAACACAGCAGTACACAGGTTTGTATGAATCGATGCACGGGTGTGTGTGTGTGTGTGGTCTACAAAGAGAAAGGAATAAAGATATATATTAACAATATGTCCTGAGTATTATTACTCAAACATTTTCTCAGTACATTGTTTCCAACATAAATCTCTCAAGTAATTAAATTATCAAGTTATCAGAACAAATAAAGGAATCAATATCCGAGCAATGAAATTCTAAACCAATACTGCCACTTAGTGGTCAGAAACGGTAAAACGCTAAAAACCGAAACTAAATATGACGTGATTTAACTGAAAGCACGTAATTAGAAACATCGCGTTCATTAAATGGAAATAGCAACTGCCTCAGCTGTTAAAGTTATAATCACTCATACAAGCATAAAAACCAAACACTGGTGGCAATGTACATAATACGAATTGCAAGTTATTATTAGACACAATCAAGCACGTTCACGTGCAATCGACAGCACGCGATAAACGGCTTTAACACTGGTAAATACTCATTACTCAATATCAGGATGACTTTGTATCAAGACTTTACAAACTCCTTAATCAGCATCTAGCATTAACTTGGTAAACAGTCAACTTACATTTACTTATTGACTCACACTCTGCACACACAGTCCCGCTCGTACATTCTGCTCTCTTATGATGACTGACTGAAAAGCAGAGCATGCGCACTGAACTCGGCCTTTCTAACAATCTGTGTGCAGTTTGTGTAAATCATTTGTGTCACAGGTATTACACTAGTATTACGCCGTAAACATGAAATATGAGGACATTTCATAGTCCTCATATTTCTTGTTTATGTTGTAATACTAGTGTAATACCTGTGTCATTATACAAATTTGTGTCCTCATAAAACACACACACACGCACGCATCATACACATATGTATGTGCACATATGCATATTTTTCTCATTCAGATCCCTACATGATGAACAATGATAATTAATAGCAATAAACATTCTTTTGACATATATTTATTTTGTACAGATGCATCCTCCCCATATTTATTTTGTACAGATGCATCCTCCCCAATAAAGCACATGATTTACACAAACTGCCCGCAAAAATTTCTTGTAAATCACATGACCTTAAGAAACAGGATGTGCACACAGTATAAATATAGACATTGGTCTTTGTAGCAACGTTTGTACGTTCGGGGAAGAAGGAGGCGGGAACCGGCGAACAATAAACTTTAATCAAATAAACAAACAAACAAAGTGAAAGTAAAAGCGGCAGCCCCTCACGGACGACTGCCGCACACATACATAAACAAAACCATAAATAAAAATACAACTTAAAATCCAGGCCTGGTCCTCTCTCGTCCTTCACTGTCGTCGCTCCTCCTTTATACTCCCGTCACTCCTCCGCGAGAGACGAGGCCAATGCGGCACGCAGCTGGCGCTCATAATCATAATAATGAGCGTGGCCTCGTCCCGCTCTCACGGTCCCTCAGCCTCGCTGCCCGCCACAGTCTTGTTGTCTGACTCATTCAGGTTTGGTTAGTAAGGGGGCACATTTCATAGTCCTCATATTTCATGTTTACGTTGTAATACTAGTGTAATACCTGTGTCATTATACAAATTTGTGTCCTCATAAAACACACACACACACACGCACGCACGCATCATACACATATGTATGTGCACAAATGCATATTTTTCTCATTCAGATCCCTACATGATGAACAATGATACTTAATGGCAATAAACGTTCTTTTGACACATATTTATTTTGTACAGATGCATCCTCCCCAATAAAGCACATGATTTACACAAACTGCCCGCAAAAATTTCTTGTAAATCACATGACCTTAAGAAACAGGATGTGCACACAGTATAAATATAGACATTGGTCTTGTTGTCTGACTCATTCAGGTTTGGTTAGTAAGGGGGCACATGTGAAAGCGTGGGACATTGTGAGTTCATACTCTCTCCACTGTTGTCTGTTGTAAAGAGGTTGTTGTGTACATCACGTTTTGCTATCTTTCGGCATTCACCCTGAAACCAGTCATGGCAGAATTCCAGTCACTGTCATCTAGGTAAGGCACAATACTATCATTACTTACTCTGATTCTGGTAAATCTTTACAGACAAAAGTTACATACAAAGGAAAGTACCTCGAGGATTTCGTAGGACTTTTTTCAGATTTTTGTGGCCTAAAATGACTGATTTTGCGGTCAGAATTTGCGGCAATACTTGCCACAGTTGTTGTGTAGTTTTTCAGTGAAACATTATTTTAACATGTATTACTTTTCTGACCTCAAGAACCGTTGGGCTCTGTAACTTATAAAAGGAGAACACTGATAATAATATAAAAATATAATTTCAACATTTTATTTCAAATGTATATATATATATGCACATGGGCGGCATTTGACTCTTGAGTTAGGTGGGGCAAGATTTTTATTTTTAGCACAGTATTAAGAAATTAAGAAAACTAGTTTAAGTTTGCTTGTTTATTTACCTTCTTTATTATTTAGGCTGTTTATTTAGCCTATTACAATGTTTTCTTAATTTTGTTATCACAGGAAATTGAATCATTGTTTGTCCATCATTTTGCAAGCAGTTGGTGATAAAAAGAATATTGAAAATATCATGAGGGCTATCATATCATAATGTGCAAATTTTACGTGAGAGTTATGCCGGTGAAGAAGTCTAAAACACCAGTTAATTATTCACTACAGAAGCCAAAAGTAAAAACTAACTGAGCTTATGGCATCTGACGCTGCATTAACGGCACATATAGAGACGATGAGAGACTAATCAAATTTATTTGCTTAATATTTCACTTGTGGCAAATATAGCCATTTTCGTGAATCAAGAAGTATTTTGTGTTTAACAAGTTGTTTTGGAAATGAGGAGTAATTAAGCTAATCTATCTTTATATCAGTGCAGTGTGTCAGTTATGCATTGATGGGCTGTGAAATATTGCGGGGCAAATGTATTGTGATATTCATTTAATAATAAAAGTAGCCTAATCATAATAATGATTTAATATCCCTTGCGTGCCCGTCTGCTACTCCACTGCAAAGAGCTAAACGGCCTCCACCGGCACGACATGAAGCGATTAATTGTGTCATCATCCAAATCTACATGAATAGTCCATTCAATGTTCAGTAGCTTTTATTGCAATGTCCGAGAGTCTCTCCTGTTTCTCGTTGTGTTTTCTATCGGCCCAAGCAAGAAAAAATTCACACAATCACACATCGGCACAGTCAAGAATAACTTAGATTTTGCCGTTTACTAGACAGTAGACCAGCTTAAATGTGTCCACCCGTGCTGAAAACACCAGGCGCTCTGCTGAAAATGCGTAGCTGTGAGTGCTTGAGAGTGTTTTGGCAGCGCAGTGGGGTTTTTTCAGTTGAGAATCTTTGGTTGCTATGATACAGAATATCTATTTTTTTGCTAAGTCTTTGTTTTGTGTTTTGGATTTTGGTTTATGTTTGGATTATTGAATAAAAACTGCACTTGGGTTCTGAAAACTTACTGAAAATATGTTTGCATTGCGTCTGGTTAGGACACGTCATTAAGCTTGGTTTATACTCGACGCTTCCGCACGAGTGCAAAGGTGTGCGCTGCAAAAATGACGTCATCGCGGAGTGGGTAGCTCCATTTTGCTTGGTGGTGTGCATGGCAAATTTTGTAACTTTGCGCGCATGACTTCGAGGCAAATCTGGCCGAGCATGACATCTCATCTCACCAACACCAAGTTTGCGCATAAATTAGTTGTTTATATTTACAAAACAAAATTATTAACTTTGTTAAATGAAAATAATGGGATGAGAGTGACAACAAACACAGCTATGCAGCATAAAAAATAATAATAATAAATAAGCATTTCTGAACATTGAATCTTTTTTGTAATTTTGTAATTTTCTTTTTCTCATGGTTTCTCAATTAAATTCATAAAAGTATAGAATATAATAGCGTAGTTCTAATAGGGGCTCATTATAACGCATTGTGACAACACATCCAACCTGCACAACTGGGATTAACCGCGGCTCATGTCTTCTGCTGTTAGATCAGCATTAAAGAACATCTCAAGTGTTAAATAACAGATATAAGATTAAAATAATATCATATTTGTCTAATTTTAAATAAACACAAAAAACAGAGATGAAAAATGAACTTAAATGTACTTTTGCTATGGTTAAATAAATGTTCAGTGATATCTTACAAAAATTTTGGAATTTTGGTGCAATTGTTTTCTCTAAATAATGTTGATATGGCAACTAGCAAACACACTGGCCCTCATTTATCAAAAGTGCGTACACCAAATTTCCAGCGTACACCTGGCGTACACCCAAAACCACGGTGACTTTGAGATTTATCAATATGGACGTTGGCGTACGGCACGCTCAAATCCTACGCCAGCTCAGGAGGTGGTGTACGCACGTTTTGAGTTAGTGTGAAAATGCGCAGGAAAACAATTCCTAACACCACAAAACGCACTGACAAAGATATGCTATATTATGACCCACTGTGAAAAAAACAACAACAACAACAACTTAAGCCCTATACATGGATTTCTCGGCGACGTCATCACTGCTTGCACACGCACCCGAGAGGCAGAAAGAAGAAACCTCTCGTGTTGTAGGTTGGTAGCGGCGTGTCTGTACGTCAAAATGCCAAGGAGTTGCTGCAGTCATGAAATGTGGCACGTAAATAAAAAAATCGCGCTGTCCAGTAGATGCGGCTAGTACATTACTAGCCTAACATGATCATTCATACATGTATCACAGCAACACTGCAAAATTAAAGACAGACAAACAGATCCAACTAAACCACGTTTTATTGAGTCAGCAGTTATATACAAACAATAAGGAAAACTTCAATACTTAAGGTTGTTGCAGTAGCGGACCAGCTCAGCGATCTGTCTTTCTGCCTCCAGGATGCGCACGCACCCTGTAATGTTTGTAAACAGGAAACCCGTGTATTCGCACGGGATAAGTATTATCTGGGGACCTCGTGTGATTTAGAAATTACTCCCCACATCTGAATTTTGCGTGGCGCATTCGCACGAGATAAGCTGTGATTTTACTCGAATTTACTGATTTATCTCCCGGATATGATGTAAAGACTTGAAAATGTTTTTTCGTTATAGATATAGCTGTATGAAATTATAAATAGTCGTATCAATATCATTTTGATTGTTTTATAGTAATACAAATTATTTCGTTCAGTTAGAGAACAGACGCAATTAAAAACGTAACTGAGCAATATAATAACAATATACGACGGAAGATTCAGTTTCTAGCTAAATGTGAAAGTGCCCATTTAAGCGAGTTGTCATTGTACTGTTCTGTTTTTGTGTTTTTCATTAAGAATAATATTAAACACACCATTCAAGCAATTTACTCCCAAATTGTGCTCATTCTAAAGTGAAAGTATAATCCGCGCGGCCGCATGGGAATTCATAACGGTGCACATATGCAGCCAGCGCCATTCTTCGTGAAAGATAAAGATAGAAATGCGCACAGGACACAAAAACCTTGCAAAAATTATATACGATCCGCCTAATCCCGGCCAAATCCCAGAGATGCTGATTCGCACGGGACTAATGTTATCACAGGACCTCTGTGTTTGGCGAAATATGGTAGGTCATTTGCGGGGGAATTTGTACTTTACATATTACAGATATGGCCGATTCACACGGGATTAAGATCACAGACATTCTCTGCAATTATTACAAATCACCAGAGCTCCCCACATATACTAATCCCGTGCGAATAGGGAAGTAATTATAAACTTCAGTGTTTATTTTTGTGGAACATGGACTTCAATGTTTAATTTGTGTGACTTTACCAAAGCATTTGATTTGTAGGCATATGTATTCCTCCAGTTGCGAGCCTGTGCGCTTTACCTGACGGTTCAAGGTTAGGCCCGGCAGCTGCGCACTGACTGGGACTGAAAATAATTCAGACTGACAAAATAATAAAAATTAAATTTTTCTTCTTTTAAATAATAATAAAATAAATAATAATAATAACGACATTCTTCTTCTAAATAACAATAAGCGTCATTAATAATACAAATCATAATAATAAGAAGAATCTTACAAATTGTCATGCAATTATTAATGTGAATGAATGGTACTCCACATCACATCATCATCACTATTGTACATCCCAATACATGTGACGTGATACGAAATTAAATGCTAATTATTTCAAAACACGTGCTGTAAAATAATGAATTGTGATAGGTAATTGCTCTTCCAAACAGCTATTTAAACTGGATTTCCACCGTACACCTTTTTGTGGGCGCCTTTAATCCCACTCTTTAAACTCCCAAATAAAACAATTTCGTTTTTTTTTCCACTTCCCTGGTGATGGTCTCGATCTCCACGTCAGAGAAGTTTCGCTTCTTTCCCGTCTTCCGAGTGTCCATGTCGTAAAATGAGGGCTAGGGGGAGGCAGAGACTTGAATATATAGGGCCGTGTTATTCTAATGACGATCGTTTTCAGCCACGGCATTTATCAAGGGCAGGTATTGCGTATGCCTGGATTTCAGAGGTGCGCACAGCTTCATAAATCAGGTGGTGAGAGGAGTGTAAGCATAATCTTACGCCAATATATACGCCCGTTTCTACGCAAGATTGATAAATGAGGGCCACTACGTTTGGTCATCCTGGCATATGGCATTCTCTTTCTTAAGGTCATGTGATTTACAAGAAATATTTGTGTGCAGTTTGTGTAAATCATTTGTGTCACAGGTATTACACTAGTATTACACCGTAAACATGAAATATGAGGACATTTCATAGTCCTCATTTTTCATGTTTACGTTGTAATACTAGTGTAATACCTGTGTCATTATACAAATTTGTGTCCTCATAAAACACACACACACACACGCACGCACGCATCATACACATATGTATGTGCACAAATGCATATTTTTCTCATTCAGATCCCTACATGATGAACAATGATACTTAATGGCAATAAACGTTCTTTTGACACATATTTATTTTGTACAGATGCATCCTCCCCAATAAAGCACATGATTTACACAAACTGCCCGCAAAAATTTCTTGTAAATCACATGACCTTAAGAAACAGGATGTGCACACAGTATAAATATAGACATTGGTCTTGTTGTCTGACTCATTCAGGTTTGGTTAGTAAGGGGGCACATGTGAAAGCGTGGGACATTGTGAGTTCATACTCTCTCCACTGTTGTCTGTTGTAAAGAGGTTGTTGTGTACATCACGTTTTGCTATCTTTCGGCATTCACCCTGAAACCAGTCATGGCAGAATTCCAGTCACTGTCATCTAGGTAAGGCACAATACTATCATTACTTACTCTGATTCTGGTAAATCTTTACAGACAAAAGTTACATACAAAGGAAAGTACCTCGAGGATTTCGTAGGACTTTTTTCAGATTTTTGTGGCCTAAAATGACTGATTTTGCGGTCAGAATTTGCGGCAATACTTGCCACAGTTGTTGTGTAGTTTTTCAGTGAAACATTCTTCTAACATGTATTACTTTTCTGACCTCAAGAACCGTTGGGCTCTGTAACTTATAAAAGGAGAACACTGATAGTAATATAAAAATATAATTTCAACATTTTATTTCAAATGTATATATATATATATGCACATGGGCGGCATTTGACTCTTGAGTTAGGTGGGGCAAGATTTTTATTTTTAGCACAGTATTAAGAAATTAAGAAAACTAGTTTAAGTTTGCTTGTTTATTTACCTTCTTTATTATTTAGGCTGTTTATTTAGCCTATTACAATGTTTTCTTAATTTTGTTATCACAGGAAATTGAATCATTGTTTGTCCATCATTTTGCAAGCAGTTGGTGATAAAAAGAATATTGAAAATATCATGAGGGCTATCATATCATAATGTGCAAATTTTACGTGAGAGTTATGCCGGTGAAGAAGTCTAAAACACCAGTTAATTATTCACTACAGAAGCCGAAAGTAAAAACTAACTGAGCTTATGGCATCTGACGCTGCATTAACGGCACATATAGAGACGATGAGAGACTAATCAAATTTATTTGCTTAATTTTTCACTTGTGGCAAATATTGCCATTTTCGTGAATCAAGAAGTATTTTGTGTTTAACAAGTTGTTTTGGAAATGAGGAGTAATTAAGCTAATCTATCTTTATATCAGTGCAGTGTGTCAGTTATGCATTGATGGGCTGTGAAATTTTGCGGGGCAAATGTATTTCGATATTAATTTAATAATAAAAGTAGCCTAATCATAATAATAATTTAATATGCCTTGCGTGCCCGTCTGCTACTCCACTGCAAAGAGCTAAACGGCCTCCACCGGCACGACATGAAGCGATTAATTGTGTCATCATCCAAATCTACATGAATAGTCCATTCAATGTTCAGTAGCTTTTATTGCAATGTCCGAGAGTCTCTCCTGTTTCTCGTTGTGTTTTCTATCGGCCCAAGCAAGAAAAAATTCACACAATCACACATCGGCACAGTCAAGAATAACTTAGATTTTGCCGTTTACTAGACAGTAGACCAGCTTAAATGTGTCCACCCGTGCTGAAAACACCAGGCGCTCTGCTGAAAATGCGTAGCTGTGAGTGCTTGAGAGTGTTTTGGCAGCGCAGTGGGGTTTTTTCAGTTGAGAATCTTTGATTGCTATGATACAGAATATCCACGGAAGTGTTAGTATCTAATTTCACAGATAGTTTTTTTCTGCATCGATTCTATATAAAAATGCGGATATAATGTAAAGCATTTGCTCTGGCTCTTGTTTTAAAATATTTTGTTCTGCTATTATGCTGCTTGTTTTCATCAGTTGACATTGTACACTGTTAGACATTAAGAAGAGATTTTACAGTAACTTACTGGCAACACTGTTGCCAGTAAGTTACTGTATTTGAGATTTACAGTACAATAACCGCATTTCAGCAACTACATGTTACTGTAATTATATAATACAGTAACATTACTGTAAACCTTGGTTAACAGTGCATTAATCCTAATCCTATTCAATCATTAATTCTTACTGAATTACATTAATTCTTACATTAATTTATCCTACAGAAGTTCTAACATTTAATCCAAACAGACACAATTATTATTAAATATAAAATTCTTTATTTAAAACATTGCAAGTGCTTTAACTTAAACATGTACATGTGTGGAAAAAGTTCACTTTAAAACATCCTAGAATCAAATCTTATTTTCAGAAAATCATGTATAAAAGCAATCAGAGTGCATTCTATGTCACTTATTTTACATTTTATTTACATTTATGCATTTGACAGACGCGTTTATCCAAAGCATCTTGCATTGCATTCAAGATACACATTTTACATTTTGTCAGTTCTTGCTTTCCCTGGGGATTGAACCCATGACCTTGGCGTTACTAGCGCCACACTCTATTGTTTGAGCTACAATTTTAAAAACTCTGCAGAAAATAGTTGAAGAATACTGTAACTTTGGTGCAAAATACTCATATACATGAATACAATATAAACATAAAAAGCAAATGAATTCTGAAAGTATACACAAGTTTCATGTCTGTACCGATCTGTGCCATCTTGCACATTTGATGATTTCAAACAGGAACCAGGATTCTGCTCCATTATGGCAAGAAGAAGTCCCTCTAGATAAGAATTATATAAAGTTAGTCATACAATTTGAGTATACACAAACTTTTTACACTGTTGGAATTTAATCATTATTAAAATAATAATCCCATTACAATTCATCATAATGGTAAAATAGTATATTATGCACAGTTAACACTTTGAGGTACACCTAGCTAAACGTATGCTGTCTAGTCTAATCCAGTCCTGCAATGGCTTCATGAAGATGTGAAATGAAATGTTCAGTTTTTGTTTTAGTTGGTGATTCAATGCTATGAATATTTTGAAGAATGTACTTTGTAGTGATGCTGAACCTGACTGCATATTACAGAGAGGTGTTTCTGTTATTTAGATTAACAAAATTGATATAAAGTATCAAAGAAAACTGTCAGTACATAATAGTAGCAGCACAAACTACATGCTCCAAAAAAAGTAATATTCCTGAATCACCTCAACACGATTTCACAAACTATTTAATCAAAAACAACAATGTAACCTTTTATTGCAGGACTGATTACATGTATACTGCATTAGCTTTAGTTAGGTATCCTCAAACTTAATGCTGCATTCACACGGGGCGCCGGCGTTAACGCTTCTCATTTACTTTGACTTTTTTAACCGGCATGACGCCCTGTGTGAATGCAGCGCAAGTGTCTGTGTACATTACATATCCTATTAAAAAAGTGTCTCACCTAGTCCAAGTTTTTCCATTCAAACTCCATTAGGTGGCGAAGGAAGGATGACACTCTGTTGTTGATTACAGTTGTCTTCCTGTTAACAACTTCTCCAGTCTTCCGACTCACTCCGGTTTTGGTGGTGCATCTTGTTCCCTCCTTAAGAGAAAATTAAGTGAGAGAATAAAGATATTTTAAATTTCATCACCCTTCGTGCCTTTGCTTTAAATGTTTTTGGTAACACTTTAGAATAATGGTCCGTCATTAAACGGATAGTTCACCTAAAAAAAAAAAAAAACAACAATAAAAAAGTAAATTCTGTCATTTACTCGCCCTCAAGTTGTTCTAAACCTTTTAAAGAATGTTTGTAACCAAACAATTTTGAGGCACCATTCAGTTCCATAGTAGGAAAAAATTACTATAGAAGTGAATGGTGCCTCAATCTGTTAGGTTACAAACATTCTTCATCTTCTTTTGTGTTCAGAAGAACAAAGAAATGTATTCAGGTTTAGAACAACATGAGCAACATTATTCTAAAGTTTTGCCATGTTTTTTTCATAAATTATATTTCATCTGTCAAAATCATCCAAAAATTGTCCAGGACTGCTTAAATTCCAGAAAATAAAATTATATTCTGTCAATCCTGGACAAACACAGTTTTGGATTATTTTAGTATAACGTTAATATAATTTATGAAAAAATGGCTAGTTACAGCTAAAAAGAAGTGGAAAAACTAAATCATTTTGTGATTCAGTTAAACAGACCTGACTAAAACATACATTGAATTAACAGTAATATGTGGAGAAACAAAGAGGGGTAACGTTACTTACCGTTGTATGAGTTCCAGTGTCACACAGCACAGGCAGGCTCCTGGTATTCTTATCTAAAATGTAAAATAAATCATGTCAATCCAAATGTAAAATTTGATAAAGAAACAAAAAAGACATTGTTTTTTCTCCAGTGACCAACGTTAACTACACGCTGACAGATAATATCTCATTAGCCAAGTTACTTGACTTAATGTTAATGTAATCTTTGCTTGTTAACGACGTTATTTTCGCAAGTTAGCGGCCAATGTTAATTTACTAACTAACTTCGTCCTAATGTAAGCTTAATATGCCCAATAAACAAAATCTTCATTTTATTGGTAAGGTTTATTCAATAAACTCACTAAGTCTTTTTAAAAATAAAACGTTAACGTTACCTCAGTTTTTAGCACCAAAGCTGAAGCAAATGATAACCTAACGTTATCAGTATTGTCCGTGCCGTGAGCTCTCTCTTCGGCTCGGGCAAAACTTACGACGCTGCACTGGTTCCTAATCTAATTCAATAAACTCCTTTTTTTAAATAAAACATTAGGTTTACCTCAGTTTTTAGCACCAAAGCTTAAGCAAATGATAACCTAACGTTATCTAAAGTATGTTGTCCGTGCCGTGCCCGTGAGCTCTCTCCTCGGGCAAAACTTACAACGCTGCACTGGTTCCTAATCTAATTCAATAAACTCATTTTTAAAAAATTAAACATTAGGTTTAAGTTACCTCAGTTTTATCACCAATGCTGACAAGCTAAAATTGGGGTGCAGACAACCGCGGCTAGTTCAAATCACACTTACCTTGCTTGTTTGCCGTTCTCAAGGGGATGAAAAAATCTTCGCAGGTGCTGGACACAGCTCATATGTTCTCTGGAACCGTGAGCTCTCTTCTCTCGGGTGAAACTTTCAACGCTGCACTGATGGTTCCTAATATAAATCTAAAACAAATCCTGTCGATCCCAATAGTGCCAAAGAGGCCGTTGTGGTAAATACAGTATTATACTTAATTTTTTTTAAATACAGGAAATCACTGTATTTGGTGTCTAACGTCACAGAAAATTCCCATGATGCAACGGGAATTACAGTTATTTACTGTAAAGAGAATTTACAGTATTATACTGGGTGATATATAGTAAATAACTGTACAAATTACAGAAATGTCTAACAGTGTACAAGCAGAAAGTGTCAGAATTTGTCCCGCCCCTCCACCACTGTGATTGGGCAGCTGGGTTAAAAGTGACAGTGATGAGCGCTGCGTTCATTCTTCAACTCTCGGCAACAAGTAAAAAATGCAGAGCGCTAAATTCAGTGTGAAATAGATGCTCAGAGTTCATTCGGTGCTCATGGCAGGCATGTGCACAGGTAGGACTCAACCTGTGCAGAGCAAATTGTAAGGGTCCATCCATTAGCCCAAAAAACGGATGCTAATGGCTTAGTCAAAAGGAATTCTGCGTGTAAGCCTTTTCAGCTTTTCGGTGAAGCTCTCTTAATTTATTGATATCTAATTTTAAATCTGACTCCATGAATAATTTGATCCGACTCCAATTTTATGTGACTCCATAAAGTGTGCTACATTTAGAGTTTATCAGCTGATCTTTAGATTAATTGTGATTTAATTTAGATCATTGATCTTCTTAGTATCTCTTAATGATCAAATATTCGTTCCACCATGGGACCCGGAGCCGCACAGAGGCTAGTGTCGCGATTCACTAGCTCTCACGAACACAGATTAGTCAGTTCTGATATTACAGAGGATTGCAGAGTGAACTATTTTACCTTTAGGGAGTCCAAAATGTTTACTCATAACAAAAAGTGTAATTTGATTAATAGCCATGAGAGCTGCAACTTGTTAATAACAGTGACAGTCAGATAGGAAGCTTGTATTCAAATTCAAACTCCTGTGAAACACCTGTTCAGTGCCATTATGCTGTTACTTTAAACAAAATGCACCAGCCCATAATGCATTGCGTATTACAGTACAAAGCTGTAATACAGAAATACAGTAGATTACTGTTGAAAGTGGGCTGTAAATTAACAGCAGTTGCTTACCGTGAAAAAATCTTGCCCAGAGTGCATTGTTTTCTACAGAAAATGGCTGTTTTGCAGGAATTGTTTACAGTGTGTGTTTGTTATAGCAAGAATTACTGAGATAATGATGATAAATACTGTATATGATTTCTTTATGAGTGAGTCAGTAGAAAAAAAAAACTTTTATATTGTTGTAAACAAGGGTATTACTTTTTCCTTTCAACAGCACCTTGTAAGATGCACTAATAATATATTGTTTTTCTATAGGTCTGAAGAGTTGGATACTCCATTGACAAGTGAACTGAGAGAAATGCTTAGAAACATTAAATCAACTGGTGGACCCACTAAGAGATATTTACTGAAACCAACAATCTTAACTGATGGAGAATTGATAAGGAAAGAGATAATTGGACAAAAAAATGAAGACAAACCCTGTAAGGTCATGCTAATGGTTGGAGAAACAGGAACAGGGAAGTCCACCCTCATCAATGCAATGATCAATTACATCCTGGGTGTCAGATGGGAACACGAGATTTGGCTGGAAGTCACTGAGATACTTGAAGACCAAACTACATCCCAGACAAAAGCCGTAACTGTTTATGAGGTTTATGCACAGAACAGTCCATTCTTTCTCACTGTTATTGACACACCTGGATTTGGTGACACAGAGGGCTTTGATAAAGACAAACGCATTGCTGAAGCTCTACAGCAGTTGTTCAGATCTGATGACGGCATTCATGAAATTCATGCAGTGTGTCTCGTGCTGAACGCAACAGATGCTCGACTCCATGAGAGAAAGCGCTATATTTTGGATGAAATTCTGTCCTTATTTGGCAAAGATATAGAAAACCACATCTTACTGCTCTTCACACACCAAGAAAAAAAAAACCTCCCCAAAAGAGTTTTTAATTTCATCAAAGAATCTTTAGGTAAATATACAAAAAATGGTGAATATACTTGTTTTAAGTTTGACAACTGTCAGAGTGAATGCTCTGATGAGGAAGACAGGGAGAGTTACAAAGCATCTTGGGACAATGGAATTGAAAATTTCAGGCAGTTCTTCAATTGCTTGAATGGGATACACCCAAAAAGCTTAGATATGACTGAAGGTGTGCTTAGAGCCAGAAAACAACTGGATGCTAGTGTCAGCAATTTAAGGGGCAGAATCGAACTGGCAGATCTGAAAAAAAAAAGAGATTGAACAAACAAAAACAGCTTTGGAGAAATTTGAAAATTACAGAGAAGAACAGAATAACTTTCAGTGTGAAGTTGATGAACCCTACAAAGAATTGGTCCCAATAAATGCAGCCTTCTGGCACTTGAGCAAGCAGGCAACCCGCTGCACTTTCTGTGAGGAGAACTGCCACTATCCAGGATGCTGGTGGGTCAGCGATGTCTCACGATGTAGTATGATTGTTGAGGGAAAGTGTACAGTCTGCACGGGGAAGTGTACAGTCTGCAAGGGAAGGTGTAAACGCACGGAAAAGTGTGGTGTGGAAAGCAGAATAATGTGTGACCACTCTGTTCATAAGAAAGATTCAAAAAAATATTTGAATAAAACAAAGAAGGTCATAAAAACAAAAAATGATCTGAAAAAGAAATATGATGAGGATGTTGGAGAAAAAAAAAGTTTGATGGATAAACTAGAGAATGAGATCCAGCAGATAGAGGCAGAGAAGATCAGGCTAGTGGAAGAGTGTTATCAGTGTTTGGAGAAATTATTGGAGACCGCATTAAAAACTACATCCATCTCCTCTTTCGTACATCTGGACTTCATGATTGAGAAAGTGAAGGAAACTGGAAATCAAGAAAGAGCTCAGAAACTTGAGGAACTTAAAATGAGAGCGCTTGAGGAGAATAAAGGACTGGTTGAAAGGCTCTACAATTTTTGTTTGTAAATAGATAAATGTGTGCAAAAATTCTGGCTGGTATGAATATCAAAATAAAAGGATTAAAAATAAAAGAAAGGTCTTAGATATGGGTAATAAAAGAAATATTATATCTGGCCGGTCTCTCATTGGACTAAAATCAGTTCATCATCGATGAATTCATTATTCATGATTCTTGTTCTTTAGGATCTTCCATTGTTTGTAAGGGCAGTGGTTCTCAAAGTGTGGTATGAGTACCACTAGTGGTACTGAGGCTGCCTCTAGTGGTACTCAGAGGAATCACTAAATAAATTAATGTTAAAACACAATACATTTTAATTGAATCTTTATTTGAGTAAAGTTTTTTTTTTTTACATTTAAGTACAGTACAGTTTTAATTTAACTTTACAACACATTTTAATTTAATCATTATTTTATTTACCTGTATGCAAGCACTGTAGTTACAATGTTAAAGTGGCTGACAACAATAAATATTCTTATTAGGAATAAACTGCCTCGTTTTTGAGCTGTGCAGAGCTGTAGCTGAATAGTTAGGTCTACTACGCTACTGTATTTTAATGTTGGTCATTATGGTGGT
This sequence comes from Gobio gobio, assembly GCF_949357685.1. Classification (NCBI taxonomy): domain Eukaryota; kingdom Metazoa; phylum Chordata; class Actinopteri; order Cypriniformes; family Gobionidae; genus Gobio; species Gobio gobio. The sequence continues at coordinate 81,773,989 of NC_137097.1, forward strand.
ACTTGGAGAGACAAATATGTTCTGAGGTGGTACTTGGTATAAAAAGTTTGAGAACCACTGTGTTAGGGGGTTTCATCTCATATTCATATAATGCAATGCTCTTTGCTGAGTGAACATTTTAACAAACTAAACCAGCAGATATTAATGTGTAATGGTCACTAACATGACTGAGAATATGGGAGTTTTTTGTGTTTTCATTTACATTTCTGTGATTTTTGTGGAAAACAATGTTGTTGTTGTTTGGTAACACTTTAGAATACAGTTCCATTATTAATGAATAACAACACAGGAACAAGTGAGTAATGCAGTATTAACACTAGTAACTACTATTAACTAACACATGAATAAATTAGTTAGTAATAGTGCTCAGTTGAATGTGGTAGTTCACTATTAGTTAATCAATAACTACTATTTTTTTTCATACCTCCCAGAGGAATACTAAGAGTTATTATATACAGGTTCATAATTAACATGAATAATGCATAATGCATCATTAATTCTACAGTGAAGATCATGGTAACCCACTAGTAATGACTCAAGTGTTACCAAATCCTTCTAAAGGAACTACTATTGTAAGTCATTGTAAACTTTTGACGTTTTTGTAAAGATTTGGATAGTAATGACTCAAGTGTTACTACACACTTCTATATGAATTATTAGTTATTTGGATCAGTATTCTAAATTGAAGTTCATGGTAACCCACTAGTAATTACTTAAGTGTTACTATCCAAAACCTTACAAAACAACAAACGTTTACAATGACTTCAGTAATTACTAGAGAGTTATCATGTGTTTCACTTTAGAATACTGATCCAAATCATTAGTAGTTCCTTCTGAAGTATTTAACACTTAAGTCATTACTAGTGGGTTACCATTAATAGAATTAATATTACATTGTGTATTATTCATGTTAATTAGGATTCTGTATATAATAGTTCTAGTAGTTATGGGAGGTAAAAATAGTACTTCCTGAGTAGCTAATAGTGAACTACCACATTCAACTGAGCACTATTACTTACTAATTAATTAATCAGAGTCTCTTGTTAATTAGTAGTAGTTCCTAGAATGTTAATATTGCATTACTTATTTGTTCCTGTGTAGTTATTCATTAATGATGGATCTGTATTCCAAAGTGTTACTGTTTTCTTCTTAGTATATGAATGAATATGAATTTAGATGTCTTCTAAAGCATGAACCATATATTGTAAATGTTCTGAATCAAAACTGCATGTAATTTGTGATTTGAAATCAGTGAAAAAATGTGCTTTTGTTTTGAAAAATTAAAGCACAATGATTTTAGAATTTGTAAATAAAAGAATAAAAAGTACTACACTGAGGAATTGTTTCGTCATTGGACTGCCTTCGCTCAACACTTTTGTTGTGTAATGTGTGTTTAGGTTCTTAACAGATCCTCCATACTCGCCTTGCAGTGTAATAAACTACATCTCATCCAAGACTTTGGAAGTTAAAATGTCAAAGTGCTCACATTGGTTGTAGGCGTTTATAGCTGAATGAGAGCCTTTAAATATGTAAAAAAGTTACTTCTTGGCATTTGCCAATAAAAGAACATCTGCCTAACAGTATTCTAGTGGTTCTGTCATTGTCCTCACTCCTCTTTAGGAAGATAAAAACTTCTTTTTGAATGCTTTTTATACACATGCAGAAAGAGTTACTCAAATATTATATTCGCCTTGATATTTTGGCAGCACTGTAAGATGATTGAAGATGATACTGGCACAAAATAGAGGAAGTGCAGACAACTTGCAGGGTTTTTTATGAATATAGTAAATCCTGCTTAATAGTGTTTACAGAGACCTGGCTGATCCATGATGTCCTCAACTCATGGATTGAACTTTTCCTTGTTCGAGCAGACAGGGTGAGACTTCAGGGAAGGCAAGAATTTGTGAATTCAGAATAATGTTTAGGTCCACTTTTTGCTGTCAAAACAGCCCTGACCCATCAAAGCATGGACACCACTAGACCGCTGAAGGTGTGCTGAGGTATCTGGCATCAAGATGTTAGCAGCAGATCCTTTAAGTCCTGTAGTCCTTGCAAGATGGGTCTGTGGGATTACAAATTTAGGAAAGTACATTGCATTTAGCATTTACAGTAAAAATGATGATATCAGATTAATTAGTCTGCTATGCAAATCTTCCAGACCTCTTTTACTGATTTCAGAGGCTCTAGCAAGAGTCTCCATTCCTGCCAGACCTGTTTTCTCTATTGTGTTTTAAATGAGTCAGATCACTGAGATTCCACCTTTCGGAGCCCAGACATTGCCCCTTTTGTCTTTAATGGCTCTGGGATGACTCTTGGAATTGGAGTTCCTGGCCAGTATCAGCTTGCGAATAGCTATGCTGATTCAATGGGACCGGTAGGGATTTCATAGTAGGGTGTGTCCTTTACCTACACAACATATGCATTCCTTTGTTTGAATGTCTCCTCCCCTGCTGTATAATCCCTCCCCCTGAAATGTAGATAAATTGCATTATTTTGTACTGTTAAATCAGACTGTTTTCAGGCGACCTGCAGCACAGAGAGTTCTCATTAAAAGAATAACTTCTGTTTGATCCCGAAGTCTCCTGGTCTTCATCTTCTGAGTTTCCTACACTTTAGAAGATAAAAGTTCACAACAGGTCCTCCATGGATCGGTCTTGTTTGTTCAGCACATCCCACAGATGCTTGATTAAATTGAGATCTGGGGAATTTGGAGGTCAAGTCAACACCTCAAACTCGTTGTTGTGCTCCTCAAAGCATTCCTGAAGCATTTGTGCTTTGTGGCGGCGCATTATCTGCTGAAAGAGCCACAGCCACCAGGGAATACCGTTTCCATGAAAGGCTGGACATGGGCTCAACAATGCTTAGGTAGGTGGGACGTGTCAAAGTCACATCCACATGATGGAGGACCCAAGGTTCCCCAGCAGAACATTGCCCAAAGCATCACGTCCTCCACCGCCACGCCTTCTTCCCATAGTGCACCTGGTGCCATGTGTTCCCCAGGTAAGACACGCACACACACCCGGCCATCCACGTGATGTAGAAGAACTCGTGATCATCAGACCAGGCCACCTTCTTCCATTGCTCTGTGGTCCAGTTCTGATGCTCACGTGCCACTGTTGGTGCTTTGGGCGGTGGACAGGGGTCAGCATGGGCACCCTGACTGGTCAGTGGCTGAGCCGCCCCATACGCAACAAACTGAGATGCTCTGTGTATTCTGACACCTTTCTATCAGAACCAGCATTAACTTCTTGAGCAATAAAGTGACCCGTATGAGAAATAATTCAGCACTATTTCATTAGAATTAAATAAGATAATGAGAATTTAAGTGATCAAATGCAACTGTAATGTCTGTTAGTGTCTTTTTTATTATCAATATTTGTATTCTCTCATGTTCATTGGGTTTGATTCATACTTGAGTGTCCTTGCTGTTTTTTTTTGAATGCCTTAAGTTAAACTTTAACCAAAGGTGCGGTCTGACCTAATTTTCAACAAAAACAATGGTGATCATAAAGTCTGGTGTTATACAACACTAAACAGAAAGGCAAACTCAATCTGGTGTCTTGACAAAAGCAAAACCGTGTCAGTGAGAATAAAGAAAAACACCTTCGTTTCTGAACAGTTGAAAAACTTGGCATTTATCAATATGGACGTGAGCGGTGGCTACAATCAAATGTCACATCTGGCGGAGAATTGAAATGACGGTAAAAATGCAGCGCTCCATGTATCTGTCTGTGCTCATTACCTCTTTCCATCTGCCAATTTGAGCAAACTACTGTTCAGTTCAAGTTCCATTTTGAGCTTTGAAAGAAGCTAAAATTTTCCATGGATTTTCAAAGTTGTTCAGTTCATACAGGAACTTCAGCCGTTCTGAAATAGAGTAACATTCAGACTGGGGGAAAGCCTCAGTGCTTCATGAGGCTTCATTTGCCCATCCATAGCAAAAGGTCAACAGGCAAGCAGTACAAACAGGCAAAAAAGACATGAGAGACAAAAGGGGAAACCACTGAACAGACAAGTAATCCAAAACCAAGAGACAAGAAACCAGGAAGAACACTCAGAAATGCAGCATTACAACAAGACTTCACAATAAATGACAAGGTAAATATGGTTTATATAGGCTGGGCTAAACAGGTTAATGAGACACAGGTGGATGCAAACAGGGATGATGAGTCCGGGCAGTGAGTTGTAGGAAATATAAGCTGTGTCCCAAAGTGAAGGGTGCGCACTTCGAAGGCCGTGCACTTCGAAGGCCAGGCCAGGCCATGGCTTCGAAGTGCACGAAGGGCGAACCGAGGGACAAGGTTGCCAGGTCTGCACAACAAAACCCCTCCAATTGCGAATCAAAAGTAGCGGAATCACAGCCAAAATGGGCCAGCATATGCCAAAACGCGGGGGGCGCCCAGTACAAATATTGCTAAAGTAAAGACAACTTACACCTGTGGACAATAGGCTACAAACAAAACAAACCACATCAACAGTAAATGGCTCCGAATTCCAGACTTGGCAACACTGAACCGATCGTCGTTGAATGGGCTGTAGCAGGTGTGTGACAACTGACAGCGGACGTTCATGAGGAGATTTTAAAAAGAGAAATGGAGCAGAATTTATTTATTTTTTGCTTTTTATGAGTTTTATTGGATTTTGACATGCTTCAAAGCCTGCGATGATGCGAGACCGGATCATAAGCACGTAAATCTGTATATGGTTAAATATTTAATCGTTAAGTTGCAACTAGTTTATTTATTATGTTAAATGTAACTGTTACAATATATTTTAAACATATATTTTAAATATAAATATATTTATATTTATGTCCAAGTCTTTATTTAAGTACTTATTTTTATTCAACTCACATAATCTCAGATGCAATTGTAGCTATACTTTTTATGACATGCCATCCGTCGACCGATTCAGCCCCGCAAACCTGCGGACAGTGGAAATATGCGCTCATCCCAGAAGATGATGATGTCCCGCTGGAACAGGCCTTACCAGGGTTTCTATTGTGCATTACCATCCCGGTCCAGCTCCACCAGCGTCTCCCGCTCAGCTCAATGAAAGTGTAGAAATGTGTTCTTCTGTTTCAGCTGTTCATTTAAATTTCTGTTGTTTCTAATGTTTATTGTATGCCTATTAATAGTTGTAAAAAGTAGCCTACTTTAAGTAATGTATAGACCAATTTATTTTCATTTACACATTTTAATTTACATGACAAGAAAATATATGCATGAACATTTGAATTTCTACAAATTATTAACATTTCAAGTTAACGAAAATTAACAATAGACAGCAATTACTTGGTTTAATTTACAAATAACTTGCATAAAATAAAATAATAATAATATAGAGAAATTGTTCATCCCGGCCACGACTTTACATTCAGCCTTTGGAGGAGACTTTCGGTATAATGGACCGTCGTCAGTGAGCGACATTCATTTATTCATTCATTCATATAAAATACTTTATTTTGCAGTAAAGTCAGTTTTCGTTTATTTGCATTTTGACTTATAGTTTTGAGTGACAGATGTCGTATTTGATTTAGCCTATTTTTGTCTGTGACATATTTTAGGTGTTGACAGTATGCTATAAAAAAAAAAAAATAAATGATTGCTTGGCCAACATAGCCTTTTACTTCTGTTATCCCCAGTCTCTCTCTCTCTTTCTGTAGAGGACATTTAAAAGAGAGATTCTGGAAACGAAATCTAAATTTAGCTGGATCGGTCGGGAATAAAATAATTTATAGCGCGTGAGCACGGAGTGAATTTGAAGCGCGAGCGGGAGAGTGCGGTGCTTAATAGATCTTATTGCGGGAGCGGGACGAAAAAACAGCCCCACGCAGATCTAATTTGTATTTAAAGAAAGTGCAGAAATAAGAAAGGTAAAAGAAAAAAAGAGTAAAAAAGGAGAGAATGGACTGATTCCTCTTCTTGAGAGAATGGTTGAGAAATAAATAACACTTATGCAAGTTAAAATTGGGAAATAATCTTGCCAGGTTGCTCTACCACGAATGCACTAAAATTGTTGTTTACTTCAAGTTCAAGCGGTTGCGCCAGGCTACACTTGAATTACCAACCGCTACCGTCTTTCACTGGGAAATTTAAACCCGTGCCGCAAGAAATCTGATGGAGTGCCGCGGGAATGCGGACCAGTCAAATCCTGTAATCACCAGTGTGCTATGAATTCTGGGATAGGGTAGGCTGTGAAGTTGTGGTAAGGTTCCATCTGCTGTACCCTTCCTTTGCCTGAGAAACGGAGGGCGCATTTTGAGTCGCTTTCGACTTGCGGCAGCCTTCGTCGCGCTGCTGTGACGCAATCGCACTTCAAATGCGGCCTTCAGAGGTGCAGCTTTCACATTGGGACACCCTTCGTAGTGCCGCTGTGACGCAATCGCACTTCAAATGCGGCCTTCAGAGGGTGCAGCCTTCACATTGGGACAGCCTTCGTAGTGCCGCTATGACGCAATCGCACTTCAAATGCGGCCTTCGAAGTGCGTGCCCTTCACTTTGGGACACAGCTATAGTTTGTGAGGGAATGACAATAGTCCGGAGTGGAGTGCCCTCTGGTAGATAAACCCGGGCACTCTACTATGGAGGTCAATGGCTATCATCAGCTGTTGGGTTATCAAAATATCTTCTTTGTGTTCAACAGAAGAAAGAAACTCAAAGGTTTGGAACAACAGACTTGAAACAACATGTATTCAACAGACTAAATACATACTACATTTAATCCTGGGAAAAGCGAGATTAAATAATTTTCAGTTTAAAAAATAGCAACACAACAACATGCTCTATAATTATTTCATTTGGATGAATTCCAGGGAGAGTGTCATCACTTTTGGGTATTTGATGTTTAAAACATAAAACAAAGAGAAAGTGTAGCTCAGGGCAACAATGGGGAGGTGATGTGATCATTAATATTTTCCTAATCCATAGCAACCTTGAATCGTCCATCACCTTAAACAACATACAGGTATTACAAAAAGAAAAATAATGCACTGTTGTTTCCAACTTTCTTTGCAACAAAGTATGTGTATCAGTTAACACTGTAACAAAAACCACAAACTCACTTAAAAAGCCAAGAGTCAACCAACTAAACAGCTGCCTAACTAAAGGAAACACTGATCACCACAATGGTAACCATACATTTTCAATAAAACATCAAAATCTAAACCTCTGTTTATACACAAAAAGAGCTTCTGTAGATGAATGGCAGAAATAAAGTCAGTCTGGTTAGTAATGTGTGAAGCTGCTGATGCTGTTTGTGCAACACATTCTCACTCCCACCTCGTCACATATTGACGCTTGAAAATGTACACCTCACTTGTGAAAATAGTACCAAAGTGATTAAAAAACTATTATTTTAATATAAAAGTTAAAATATGAAAAATATACTATACTATATACTTTTCTTGACAAGACAAGACTTGGTCCTCAAAAAGCCTTTTTCCAATCTTATTTTTTCCAATTTTATCTTGAAAAGGGAGGATCGTCTAATATTCGGAACAATACGGAAGCTATATACAGTATTTGTTTTCATATATTTTGGTATTATTATTTGTTCATATTTTCTGCTTGGATCTATTTTGGCTGTGTTTATCAATAATGGAGGCTGTCTGTTTTTGAAGGGTTTTAACAAAAAAAAAAAAGGGTTAAATTAGAACATTTGCCTTAGAAGAGGTTTCAGTCTGCAAACAAACAAGCACCAAGAGGCTCAGGGTTTCTTCACCTCAGGTGACTGAATTTCACACAGAAAATAAAGGAGGAGTCTGTAACGCACACCACTGGTCTGACTTCTGTCCCTCTGAAGTGTTTTCCAGAACGGAGGCTCTGATAGAGGCGTCCTCACTCACCTCCACCTCCCCATGACACGACTGAATAAAAAATGCTTTAGGCACCACCTTCACAGCATCTGACTATGGACAATCTGACTACGGACAGGCTTCAACAAGCCCTGGAACATAGTTTCTGAAAAACAATTAGGCTACAAAACATACATATACAGTACAGAGGCGGTTCGAGGATTTCAGACTCAGGGTGGATTAGCCTTCAGTGAGAATGTGTAGCGAAAGACCATTGCCTAAATGATGCCTCTTTATATTTCTATATAGCAGGGTTTTTCAAAGTCAAAGACAGTGAAATATTTTCTTACACAACATACACTACATATTTTGATACATAAGAGTGTGTATTGTCCCCTTTAAAGGGATAGAAAATGATCTGATTATTTACTCACCCAAATTCTTTCAGATACAATCTGAGATAATAAAGGCCTTCTGAAGCGAAGCCATGTGTTTGTGTAAGAAAAATATCCATATTTAAAACTTTACAAACTATAATAGCTGGCTTCCGGCCATAGGCAAATCTAATTCTGGTGGAAGAGTGAAGTCTTACGCGATGCGTGACATATTGACGAACACAGCGTGCAGAGAGGATAGAGCAAAACAAAACTGGTCATAAATTAGAAATCTAAATCAAGAATTTATAAAGAGAAATGTTGGAGGATTTCAACATAAGAGGAGCTTGGGTTTGTCATTTGAAACGTGAAAGGCGTCTACTCTCATCTAAACTTACATCCTACGTCATACGTTGGGTCTAAGAACTAGAACTGCTTACGGCACGTTATCATAGTTCATAAAGTCTGTAGGCCACACAGCGGCGAGCAGGTGGAGCTCATCATATGCGTCAAAGGGTTAACAAAATACTGGATAAATATTGATAAACAGGCCCGGATCTGCCATCGGGAAAATTCCCAGTGGGTTCCTCATAAATTGGGCAGAATAGTGAATAAGAACAAATAAACTTTATTGAACAAACATTCTTATGTTTCTCTTTTCCTATCTAGTGTTTTTGTACATTATAACATGTCCCTCATGAGGGTTTTTATTGTGTTCAACTCATGAGCTTCATGTTGATTCTCAGTTCAATTAGCTGTGAACATTTGTTCATTCTTGCTCTCAAATACAAAAAGCCTCAAAAAGAAACATGCAGGAATTATTATCAATTTGATATTGGAAAAATAGCATGATGTTAATTTTCTTTACACAGTTGTCCCCATTAAATTAGGAAAAGTCATTCAATCTGAAGCAACAACAACAAAAAAAATGATGTAAATTGTGTTTTTACAGACATTAAACATTGAATTGGATCAAATTGACCCCAAAGATAATATAAGGGTTAAATATTGTTGTTGGAGCATTATATCGAAGTGTAATTTTTGTTTGTGACACTAGAGGGCGTACTAGTATTTTGAGTATGTTTAAGTAAGAGGATGATGAGTTACAGGTGCGCATGTGGAAGGTCAAACTTTTTGACCGTGCTGTGGAGCGTATTGTGCAAGACTGTGCTTATGCCCAACCTTTGTTTTGAATTAAATATATAATTTGTTAGTAGTAAGAAATGAGTAAAGTTTGAAGTATTGATTTAATCGTTGTTTGCAATGCCAAATGGACAATAAATGGATTGACATATCCGAATGTATCCTCAATGTATGGACAGTAACTTTATTTACTCAAAGCAAAGGCACGCGTCAGAAACAGACTTCTAAAAGCCCATGTGCGTCCCTACAATTGTGTTTGGGTCGGGATGCAGAAATATGCTATTGATCAATGATGGTGGAAAAACAAATGATAAAAACAGAAAATACAAATGCTGAGGTAGATTTTTCATGTGAAGCCGCTGCACATTCAAATGAACATGTTTCCAAAGAAATTCAGCAACAATGACCAACACAACACAAGATGCGGATCCGTTTTCAGCATGTCACAAATGATGTGATGCGCTGAATGAGGGATGAGAGCAGATATAATAACATCAAACTCAGGACAGAAACACACCACCTCTAAAGTAAGAGCAACTCACATGTTCATTCTTCAAACACAATTAGATAACTCAATGATTGTGTACGCTGCATTTATGACTTTAATTCTCACTTGAATTTTTCAGAAATGGACCAAACTCTATATTTCATCCTCCTCATCGGTGAGTGTGTTTGTCATTTGATCTATGGTTTATAGCAGTGTTTCTCAAGACCCACTTCTCTGCACATTTTGTATGTCTCTCTTATTTTACACACCCGATTTATATCCTCAGCTCATTATGAAAGAGCTCCATGACAGAGATTGTCTTATTATGGGAGATGAGAGCATCTGTGTGAATAAATGCTATATATTTGGTGTTATATTGCTATTAGCCTAAATGTAAAGTAGGATTGCATTGCTTGTGAAATGTGCTTTACTGAGCGGAAAAGAGTGCAAATATTTCTATTAACAAACTAACAGTGCACCGCAAGGCGCATAACATTTTATTGTAATTTTTGTATTTTTACCATCATTCATTAATACGCATATCATCACCATTAGACACACAGCAGTCATATATCATTACAATACAAGACTAACTATACAATATAACACAAAATTTATAATTTATTTATTTATTTTCTCTTAATTCATTAAAATGTATAATATCAGCATCATGTAGGCTATGCTGTTATAATGGTAATTACCATTCAATCATAACTGGTGAAACCTGAGAGCCAATTCTGGGCCATGCATGAGCCATCGCATCCAGACCCAGCAGGGCTGGGTGACCGAGAGAGAAGTAAAGGGGACATTGCGCTGTCTGATAAGAGGTGAAGAGGTCCACTTCCGCTCTGTAAAATCTGGTCCAGATCTGCCTGACTACTTCTGGGTGGAGTTTCCATTCCCCTGCATGTAATTTCTGTCTGGACACTACATCTGCTCCCACATTCAGCTGCCCCGGAATGTACACTGCTCTGAGTGACAGGAGCTTGTCCTGGGCCCAGAGAAAAATCTGTGCAGAACTCCCTGGTGATTTTATATATAGTATGAGACTGTCGCTGTGTTGTCCACCCGCACTAGGACATGACAGCCCCTCAAATGGGGGAGAAAGTATTTCAAGGCCAGAAATACAGCCATCAGCTCGAAGCAATTGATGTGCCAATCATGCTGATGACCCTCCCATTCCCCTTGAGCTGGACGACCACTTAAGACCGTACACCAGCCCGTCAGGGAAGCGTCCGTCGTTAGCAGTTTGCGATGACAAGGTACGCCTAGAGTGGGACGCAAGGTAAGGAAACGGGGTCTGAGCCACATAGTTAGTGTCACTTTTATTAGCCTCTGGGGGTTGGCCCTTGGATGAAACCCCCTGGCTCTGAGCCACAACTGAAACGGTCTCATGGGTAACAGCCCCATAGGGATCACCGTGGATGCCGAAGCCATGAAACCTAACAATCTTTGACACCGATGAATAGTGAGATTTTGACCTAGCCTGACTTTCTTCAGGGTATATAGAATGGTTACGACTCGAGCGGGAGACAGATGTGCCCGCATCGTGATCGAATCCCAAACCACCCCTGAATAAATCATTCTCAGCCCGAGAGAAACTAGATGAGCTAGCACGATGTCTCTGTGCTGAAGTGCCATCTCTCACGATTGAGCTAGTATCAGCCAGAGCTGCATCCATGCATTTTGTGTATGTGCGGGGTGATAAGGCTAGGCCAAATGGAAGAACCCGAAATTGTTAGGCTTCGCCCCCGAAAGCGAACCTCAGGAACTTCCTGTGTTGTGCCAGTATTTCTATGTGAAAATACAAGTCCTTCAGATCGATCGTGACGAACCAATCGTGATGTTGGATTTGCGACACGACCATCTTTATGGTTAACATCTTGAACTTGAGTGCTTTGACTGAACGGTTTAAGCCTCGAAGATCTAAGATTGGACGCAACCCCCCATCCTTCTTTCATCCTTCTCCGCCAGCGGACAGAAATCGATCCTCAAGCTTACTGTGTTTGGGGATCTCTTGTTCAGTCAATCCAGTCAATCAGCAACCTGGTCGTGTGTCCTCGTCCGCTATCGGGCGAGAGCATGGAGGCACACACCACTTCTGCTGACTCATTCTCTTAACTGATTTTCTTTTCACTTGCTTCACAGAGATGAAAGAGAGACATTCTGCACACTATCAGTTGAAAACTATCTCCTGACAACAGATCTCGAGTTGAGTTTTTAAAGAGAGAGTTTTTTATAGAGAGATTTCTTTCAAAGACTTTGCAACACACCAAACACAGAGTTGGTCTCAAAACAAAAAGACCTGTTAGGTCCAGTGCAGCAGGTGCGCCTATGACGTCACCGGCCGAGGCTATAAATACCTCCAGGTCAATTTCATTGACGTGTTTTCACACTATTTTCACAGCTGGTTATGTCGAAGACATTTTTCTCATTGGCATAAGCTTATGCAGCATTGAGTGTAGCTTTTGAAAGGGAACATTAATTTACTGCATGGAGTGTGTGTGGCCGAGCAGTGTGGCGAAAAGATCATCCTTGATATCGGGTTAGAAAACAAGACGAGGGACATGCAAATGAAGCCGCATTTGAATGCATTTTAATAACATAACATAAAGGCAGAATGTAGAATTTGTCAGGTAAAAATATCATATCGAGCAGGGACTAACAATCTTATTTGTTATATGTTCTGTTTAAGTGTGGTTTGCTTGGAAATGTTTTATATTGGATAGTTCAATACAAATAAAATGTTCAATACACATGCGTAGGCCTAATAGATTTTACATTATACGTTTTTTTAAACCAAAAATAATGTAAAATGTAAGGTTATATACAGTATAATTACATTATATATAATTTCAGTGAAATATGTGCATACATATCAACCACAGGCCAAACATTAAAAATCCAGAAATACTAAAGGAAGAGCCATAACACCAGACTCCACTTTAATCTACTGGAAATAATGATTTCAGTAATAATAATACAGAATAAACCAAATATGGCATTTTATTTGTCAGGTAAAAATGCATCATGCCAATTACATAAGTAAACAATTAGAAGCCAATTCAGAAATAAATGCATAACATCAAATGCTCAAAGATGACTCTAAGAGTAAGAAATGCATACACAGGACACAAAGTGTCTAAAAATTCTAAATTAAGTCTAAATTTAAAATCTAAATTAAGTGCATTTTACTTAAACCAAGTAATATTATCTGACAGTGGGGTAAGAAAAGTAATCTTAATGCAAACAGAACCCCACTTTTCTTACCCCACTGTCAGATCATTGCAAAATATGAAAAAGGCATTTAAATTAAGTTTCCCCTAGGAAACAAGACCAGATACCTTGTCATTTTTCTTATATAGAAAATGCATCTTGATTAAAGAATCTTTAGATATTTTGACTATGCTAAATAAGAAAAGTGTGTTTTTGCAGTGCAGGTACATTCATTAATTTCATCATGCAGGCACCATCACACAAATGGCATGTCCTTTACAGGATCCTGTAGATGAGGAGGCTGCATTCATTCATAGGGAGTTACGTTTACGTGCGGAGAGGATTTTTTTTTTTGCCATATCCACATGCAAATTAATTTGAGCACATCATATTAGTTGTCTATATAACATGGGGGATGCAGAACACATTAGTAAGGCGCTGTATGTAAAGCGGTAACATTTGGAAGAAACATAATCATTAGAATTTCCTTTAGGATTTCCAGTGTGGTGGGATGCATTGACGACGCTCATATTCCCATCATCACACCTTCAGAAAATGAAACGAATTACTGTATGGAATGGAAGGGTAGTCTGAAATTTATGCCATAACCACAGCTGTTGAATAAACACAAATTATTCACAATTCATTTGGTCATGTTTATTTCCTACAAATACAAAAGCAACAGTTTCATACCCTAAATTAGAGAACATTTAATTATGTGAAAAGAGCATTAGACTATGTGGGAAAAAGACACTGAATGATATTTATTTAATATGTCAAATGTTTGTAAAGTCGTGTAGCCTTTTTATAAATATATTAGTATTTTAGTCTGGTGAGTAAATAAAATAAAATGTACTAACCCAGAGGTTCTCAAAGTGTGGTACTGAGGCTGCCTCTAGTGGTACGCAGAGGAATCACTAAATACATTAAACACAATTCATTTTAATTTAATCTTTATTTGAGTAAATCTTTTTTTTTTACATTTAAGTACAGTACAGTTTCAATTTACCTTTACAACACATTTCAATTCAATTATTTACCTGTATGTAAGCACAGCGCAGTGTTAATGTACAAACTGTATTTACAATGTTAAAGTGACTGACAACAATAAATATTATAATATTAAATAAACTTTTTGAGCTGTGCAGAGCTGTAGCTGAATAGCTACTGTATTTTAATGTTGGTCATTATGGTGGTACTTGGAGAGACAAATATTTTCTAAGGTGGTACTTGGTCTAAAAAGTTTGAGAACCACTGGACTAACCAATGGCGATTCTATTATCAAGCTGTGTGTGTAGAGGGTTGAAAAGCATTAAATCAAACCCTCTCTTTCACAGCTCTCTGCTCCGTTTCTGAATGTGTTCAGCGTCAGTATCACTTTATAAACGAGCTGAAGAACTGGACTGAAGCTCAGAGATACTGCAGAGAGAATTACACAGATCTGGCCACCGTTGACGACATGAACGACATGAACGAGCTGAATAAGAGTGTGACTGATAGAGGTGTTCAGTATGTCTGGATTGGGCTGCAGAAGACGGGTGTTGATAAATGGCAGTGGTCTTCAGGTGAACCTGTGCTCTATTTGAACTGGAATGCTGGACAACCAGAAGGCAGAGATGATTGCGGAATGATGAAGAATGGACAATGGGAGGATTTGCCATGTAGTGATAAACGTAATTTCATCTGCAACAACAGTGAGTGCTCATTTATCATGTACTATATCAAATAAAAGGGTTCCCAAATGCTTTCTTCTGATTATAAAAAACATGCCTAATGTTCTTCTCCAGAAAGGGTCAGTGCCATCAACATTATCACAAATAACATTTAGATGCATAATGTGTGAATGCATTTTCTGTCCATGTCACAGTTTATCTGCAGTGTAACATCTTCATCTGTTTGACATTTCTAGTCACCCAGATTTAGACCTACCTATATTGTATTTATATAAAGCGTTCACACACATTTGCTTCAAGTATTTCATGTCAATATCCATGGACCACTGGATCTTTGGTAAGATTTAAGGAACACTTATATTGACCTTTAGTTTAAACTGAAAATAGTTTGTGTTACTCAGTTTCCCTAAATTAACTCCAATCATACAGCAGCTCTTCTGCCTCTCAGTCCGGCGTCAATGCATACCCTCTACAAAGCGCTTTAAAATGATCATGATGATCACAAATGTTAAAATGATCCTGAAGATATTGTGTATATTCAACATATCAGCAGCTGTAGAAAAAGTCTGAATAATGTGTTTGTGATGTTTCCAGCACTGCTCCTGTTCACTTTTAAACCATAAAGCAGCATAAGAATCATGAATGAACTGGTTTATGAATCTGTTTCCATGTGTTTTTCTTAAATCGAACACAGGACTCTTCTTTGTCGATCAGACGATGAATTGGAGCGATGCTCAGAGATACTGCAGACAGAATCACTCTGATCTGGTCAGTGTGAGGAATCACGATGAGAATCAACAGGTTCAGAAGATCATTAGTTCTCATCAGTTAACTGGATCACATGTGTGGATCGGCCTGCTCAGAGTGAGAGACGTATGGCAGTGGTCAGATCACAGTGACTCCTCATTCAGATACTGGAAATCTGGTGAACCCAGCTTGAATAAAGATGGTGAAAACTGTACAGTGGCTGAACCGAATGCTCAGGGACAATGGGCTGATGTCTCCTGCAACCAAACATATCCTTTTGTGTGTCATGAAGGTGAGCAGATCCTCACAAAACATCACCTCCAGATATCTTCAAGTTTAGTCTTCCTCCACAGTGCTGTTTTTGGTCAGTCTCTCTCTAGTTTCTGCTTGTGGTTTGTTTTGTGTCCAGATAAACTGATCCTGATCAATAAGAATCTGACGTGGTCTGAAGCTCTGAGATACTGCAGACAGAATCATGTGGATCTGGTCTCGGTTCATTCAGGCAAGAGGCAGCGTCGTGTGATGAATGTGGTTAAACGGGCGTCTTCTGCGGAGGTGTGGTTGGGTTTACGCCACTCCTGCACTGTGGGACTCTGGTTCTGGGTGAGCGGAGAGACCGTGTGCTATGAGAACTGGGCTCCAGGGAACGGCACCGGAGAGGAAGACTGTGAGCGTACAGTGAGATCTGGAGCAGTTCAGTCTGGAGGAGATCAGCGCTGGATCAGCCTTCCCGAAACTCACAAACTCAACTTCATCTGCAGCAGATATTAAGAGTCAATCCGAAGACATAACCTTCATGTAAGATCCTGTTCACTTTCTGTTCAACTTCATTTCCATGTATCAGTTGATTTGGAAATTATAATATTTAATCATTTCAACCTCTGTAAGCAATTGTACCTGAGAGAAGCGATGGCTGCTTTCGAAACAATGCACTGTGAAGCTTCAAAAACTTGCAAACCATGTTTTCTGAACATGGCACATTGCCAAAGCCAAACTTTGATGAGTCAAACTCAGATTTAAATCTTTTTAGACATTTTTAATTACACGTTTGTAAAGGAAGATGGTAGTGAATAGTCTCTTATTGGCCTTATTAACCAAGCTCTTCATAAAACAAACAAAACCAGCCCTGCAGTTTAATAAAATAACACTTTAATGATATTAGATGATTTGTCAATTGCTTTTCATAGATTACACGTTCAATTAAACATGTAAAAGAGTTTTTATGCATGTTTCTAAGTTTTTGTTTCATTTACAGGGTTCTGGCCAGCGGGAGTCATCAGCATTTAAAGACTCATTTTGCACAACATTTGTTTCAATTGATTCAAAGTTTCAGAAAGCTTTGCTTCTCCCATCGCTACCCAGAACTCTTAGCTGTTTGTTTACTTCAGATGTTTTCTTCAGTAAACGTTATTGACCAGTAAACTGTCTCTTTTGAGGGTCTGTTTTCCTGTTGATTCATTCTCTACATTTTATCAGCCTCTCGGCCAGAATCGCATGTTTTACTTTTACTCTTTCAACATGTTATTAACTCTTTCTTTGTGTTATTTACTAACTTCAAAATGACTCATTTTGTGAGGGGTCAAAAGGCATCATTAATTAAACCGTTTTATTTCTGTTTTATCATGACATAATTAATGTAGCTGAAGAATGTTGACTTTACAGTTTTAAATATAATTGATGAGAGAATGATATAGAATATATGTAGGTCTATACAACTTTACACATATGATCCATTTCTGTCCAGTAATTGATGAAGATAAATAATAAAGAGGTAAATCTAGACTCAAGAGAATGTTTTTTTTTTTTATCCACTTTTTGCTCCATTGGAATTTCAGGTTTAGCTCTTTTGACACATAAGCTCTTTTTTATCTTCTAAACCTGGTTATTAATAAAATACATATGATATGTTCCTTTCTATAATAACTAGATAATAACTGGCTATAATAAGTGGGTGAATCTGTGACGTGGCCTCCGTAGACCTGATTCCCAGCAGCCATCTTTGATTTTAACAGGAATAAAGCAAGGACATGCATCTCTTCTTTGACTGTACTGTCATTTCATGTGTTTGTGGATTGTTCTGCTGACAAAAACGTCAAAAATATCTTTCCAAGAGTGTTCAGTTGGTTCAGTTTTTCACAGCGGATGCCACTGAAAACACAGTGCGTTTATCCCTCACAGCCTCGCTTTCATTCCTGACATGGAACTGCTCACATACTCTCTTGAGGAAGTAATTACTTCACAACACACACTATCAGATACTGTTTTTCACCTACGAGCCTATATAAGAAGACATTCAAACGAGTGATTTGAGAAAAAGTCACACTTTAGATTAGGGTCACTATTAACTATGACTTCTGCCTCAATAGACTCCTCATAGTTAGTAAGGTAGTTGTTAATCTAAGGTATTGTTAGGAGTAAGAGATGTAGAATATGGTCATGCATTAATATGCGCAACAACAAAATAATTTAAATTATTCTATGATTTCAACACATAACGAAAAACATTTAGAAACAAGTTTTGTTCTTGCCTTAAAGGTGTCATGAACTGGCTTTTTAAAAAATGTTATACTGTTGTCTGAGGTCAACTTATGACGTTTGTGTACTGAATCAGTAATAGGCTATTATCTGACATGGTTTTGAGGCTCTCTGAAGAAACGGTTGGTTTTGATGGGCGTGCCGCACTGAAGACTTGGACGTAAACGCCCACGGCTAGGATTGGATAAGATTTGCATATTTAATGAGCTTCAGCTACCGTCAGTCCCAGGAATTGTCTTGGGGAAATACTCAGAGGACTCGCAAAATATCAAACAAACACAATGATTAAATCACACACACACTCTCGCGGACACACACACACACACACTCACTCACTCACGCGGACACACACACACTCACTCTCGCAGACACACACACTCACTCACTCGCCCGGACACACACACTAACTCACTCACTCGCGCGGACACGGACACACACAGACACTCACTCACTCGCCCGGACAGACACACTCACTCACTCGCACGGACACGGACACACACACACACACACACACACACACTTACTCACTCGCGCGGACACACACACTCACTCACTCGCGCGGACACACACAATCACTCACTCGCGTGGACACACACACACACACACTCACTCACTCATTCACTCTCGTGGGCGAGCGGGCAGACACACACTCACTCACTCACTCGCGCGGACACACTCACACACACTCACTCACTCGCGTCGCGCAGACACACACACTCGCGCCTGGCCCATAACGTTATAAGTCCGATCACGAGTGAACCAATTCAATAACAGCTTCTCCACCCTGTGACAGCGTACTAAGGTATGTAATCAATAGATTTCAAACGATCTGTAATGTTATGCAAAACTAACACATATAAAAAAAACATGTTTTAGCCTACTCACATAAGTGTGTGTTCAGAAGGAAGCTTATGCAGGGACGATCCTTAGCTCACGAGTCGGTGGGCGGGGCTACAGAAGCATATTTATCTGTAGAGGCGGCGTCTAGGTCCTGTTACATAAGAGATCCGCATATTCTGAGATCTCTCGTTTTCTGGGCCTGGTGTCAATAAAAGCTTTTCTTTGACTAACAAGGAAGTTTTCAGCTCTGAAACTTACAGGATATGCTTATATTACCATGATCTTTTATATATCAAAAGCTCAAGGGAAAGTTGATTTCTCAGTTCATCACCCCTTTAAATGGCCAATTGTACCTAAAATGAAGGACAGTGAGTTTAGGATCAATAAAAGATCAAAGAGTAACATTTATTGTTTTCATGCCCAGTAGTTCTGACAGGATATTAACAGCTGGATAATACTGAAGATGAAATTCCTTCAATACATTTATTTCAGGTTTTGATTTATGTAGACGGTCTATCAAAAAATATGTCATTGATGATAAATGTCATTATTACTGTGGGTAAATATCAAATACATAAATACAGCAAGTGGAATAACAGCAAACCCTCTTTAGCTTGTTTTAAACATGAATGTAAAAATGATTTAACATCCATAAAATACTTATCCGAAGATAACTATTCCCCTGGTGAATTGTATGAAGTTATGTATGAGTCTCTTTCCTTCTAAGATTGTGCACATGCTTCTTTTTATTTTATTTTATTGGTTGATTGATTTTGATCTTTTTCCCTTCAGTGTTTCAAGATTATGCTTGTGTTTGTTGTATTAAATACGCTGTTGTTTATTTTTACACATATGCACAGATATACAAATTATTATTTAATCACATGTTATTGTGTATTGTTCCCTAGTTGAGTTTGTAAATTGATATTGTTCAATAAAAAAGGGATAGCTCGCCAAAATTATATTTAAAATAATCCTGAAGAGAAGGGAAATGATTGGATTAATTAGCAGTTTCAAACAGAGTTTCAGAGTTTTGTGACGAGCTCTTGGTAGCTCAAAGGGCAGTGACATGTGTAGGCAGGGAGGTGGAAAGGCCAGCACAAACCAAAGCAGAAGTCACCGCAAAACCATGGCAGTCAGCAGAAGCACGAAGCAAAAGCAAAAAGCAAAGACATCTTGTTTGTCCTTTGTTTATAAGCGTGTCCCAAAGTCCTTCCTTGAAAGTGTCACCAACCAATCTGATGGTGTCAGGGGCGGGCTCCCCGCCCACTTCTACTGTTCTCGCATATCATTAGCCTAATGTCCAGATGATAACATGCTAGCAAACACTTTAACATTCTGGCAAACACTTTAAACCACTAGCTTTCATAGCGTGAATGTAGTGTGTCCCACATAAATCTCCTTTGCATCAAAATATTGGGCATCACAAAATAACATATACTTTCCATATATGAAGTGAACGATAATAAAGATTAAGATGTGATAAGTGTCTAGTCACACAGAGAACTCCACAGGTTATATGAGACACACATAATACATTGATACATGTTTACATCAGGCACCTACTGGTGATTCAGTCATATTATTGGCATTGATTCTGAGGCTGTAATCAAGCCTGAGTTCTGTGAGGTCTTTGTGTGCTGTGTTCGAAACCGCATTTCAATAAGTACTTACTTAACAAGCTCTAAAAGAGTAGGTACTATATTGCCTGATCTCGTTAAGTATGAATGCGATCCGCACTTCATGCGCCATGTTGACGTTATCATGTGACCTACGACGTTATCACAAGCAGCAACTTGAAAGATATGAGTGACAGGTTTAATTCATCGATCTATAAATATCTTAATATTTGATATATATTAAACTTGGTCTTGTTGAAGAAACAGCTGCCCATTTATCTTGTGATATTAACCCTACTTATCTGACCCAGTTTTATCCTTACCAAAACCCAAAATCGTGATCTCTTGAATACGTTGTTAATTTCTTTATTTTATATGCAAAAAATTTCATCCACAAGCAAAATCGGCCCAAGTCTCCATTATGTTTTCCTTTTTCTTGTTAAATTGAACTCGTGTTTCCTCCCTCAAGCTTATGAAATAACATTTTTATTGCATTATGATGAATTATTCAAAGATATCTAACCTTGTTATTGTTTTTTTCTTTGTATGTAATGTATGCAAACCCATGATATTTGTTTTATCATTATGATTGTTAAAGATACAACGATGTAATTATAAAATAAAAGATATGAGTGACAGGTGCAGTGACAGCTCAAAGCATCAGTAACGTCTCGGTTACGGATGTAACCCTCGTTCCCTGAGGAGGGAACGGAGACGTAACGTTAGTGACTAACGAATGGGGGTTTCGCTTAGAAGCCTATCAACTTCAAGTTTTGAGAAAACGCCCAATGGCGTGCCAATGCCATGGGGCATGCGGAATTTGCATACGTAGCTCCGCCTCACTGCGTGATTATATAAGGAAGTACGAGGCAATATCGCATTATGTTACCTGCTTGAGGAGCCAAGACTGAACTCCTGCGTTCCAGGTAGCACAGCTCGATGTGGCAAGGGGACGTTACGTCTCCGTTCCCTCCTCAGGGAACGAGGGTTACATCCGTAACCGAGACGTTCCCTTTCGTTCAGTCACTACGACGTAACGTTAGTGACTAACGAATGGGGGTCCCAATATAATCCCGCCACTCAGCTGTCTTCCAGCGCCCTGCGTAAGTGTGAGTACCCTGTCGTAAGACTAGTACGGACGAAGGACTCCCACTTAACACAGGATTACCAAGGTACACTGGGAAGCATATCCCAGTGAGGGAATGCCAAAGATGCCTACCCGTGGGGAGGACTTAAGAGACACATATGACCCGGAGAGGGTTGCATATGGAAGATCTCTAGGGTACCAGCCGAAGGTGGATTTTTAACCCTAGGGGTGGCGGGGACACGCCAAGGGAAGAAACCCGCTCACTGCGGAGACTTACGGTGAAATACACATGTGGGGGTCGCCAGAGGGGACCATGCACATGGGGCACCTGGCCGGACATGAGGGTCTGGGCTCGAAAGGGCAGACTGAACTGATGTCGGCGTCGACAGTGCTGGAGGAGCTCAGGGCTCTCTGGGAACTCACCTGAGGAAATATCGCACGTATCCAGTCCGTGGAGTGGAGTGGCGAGCAAGCGAAGACACCTGAACCTGGTCGATCACCGGCCCCTCGGGGGGGCGAGTACATAGTCGGACACTGGCTCCACTCTGAGATTATAGAATCTGGCGAATGTGTTGGGTGTCGCCCAGCCTGCAGCTCTGCAGATGTCTGCCAGCGAGGCGCCATGCGCTAGAGCCCAAGAGGAGGCCACACTCCGGGTGGAGTGCGCCTTCACACCAAGGGGACATGGTCGGCCTTGCTGCTGGTAAGCCAAAGCAATGGTGTCCACAATCCAGTGAGACAGCCTTTGCTTCGAGAGAGCACTTCCCTTCCGCTCTCCACCATAACAGACAAAGAGCTGGTCTGAGGTCCTGAAACACTGCGTCATGTCTACGTAGGCGCGAAGAGCGCGTACTGGACAGAGCAATGCCAAGGCTGGGTCTGCCTCCTCCAAAGGCAGCGCTTGCAGGTTCACCACCTGGTCCTTGAACGGAGTGGTGGGAACCTTGGGCACATATCCAGGCCGGGGTCTCAGGATCACGTGAGAGTTAGCCGGCCCGAACTCCAGGCACGCTTCGTCAACCGAAAATGCCTGCAGGTCCCCGACCCTCTTTACTGAGGCCAATGCGGTCAGCAGAGCTGTCTTCATGGACAGAAACTTAATATCAACCGACCGCAAAGGCTCAAAGGGAGGTCTCTGCCGAGCAGTTAACACTACTGCGAGGTCCCAAGAGGGTACGAGAGGAGAGCGAGGAGGATTCAGTCTCCTGGCTCCCCTCAGGAACCTGACGACCAGGTCGTGCTGACTTACCTTTTTGTTCTCCAAGAGATCATGGTGGGCAGATATTGCAGCCACATAAACTTTGAGGGTGGAGGGAGACAGCCTTCGCTCCAGCCCCTCTTGGAGAAACTCAAGCACGGACCCGATCGGGCATTCCCAGGGGTCTTCTTGGCGGGAAGAGCACCAGGTGACGAAGAGGTTCCACTTCAATGCATAGGCATGCCGAGTGGACTCTGCCCTAGCGGAAGTGATGGTGGCGACCACCGTAGGTGGTAGGCCACTCAAACCTGCCGCGTCCCGTCTAGGAGCCACACATGGAGGTTCCAGAGGTCGGGACGTGGGTGCCAATGGGTGCCCCGTCTCTGAGTAAGGAGGTCCGGTCTCAGAGGAATAGGCCAGGGAGGGGCTGTCGCAAGGAGTATGAGTTCGGGGAACCAAGTCCGGCCGTGCCAGTACGGGGCGACCAAAAGGACCTGCTCCTTGTCCTCCCTGATCTTGCACAGGAGCTGTGCGAGTAGGCTCACTGGGGGGAACGCATATTTGCGAAGGACCCGCGGCCAGCTGTGCGCCAGTGCATCCGTGCCGAGCGTGCCCTCGGTCAGGGAATAATACAGGCTGCAGTGGGAAGAGTCGTGGGAGGCAAACAGATCTACCTGTGCGTCGCCGAACTGTTCCCAAATCAGCTGAACCGTCCGGGGATGGAGTCTCCATTCTCCCGGGAGAGGCTGAAACCGCGAGAGCTCGTCGGCTGCGTGGTTCAGGACTCCCGGAATATGGACAGCACGAAGGGACCTCAGGCGCTTCTGACTCCATAGAATGAGATGGCGGGCGAGTTGAGACATGCGGCGGGAGCGTAGACCGCCCTGGTGGTTGATGTACGCTACTACGGCCGTGTTGTCTGTCCGGACAAGCACATGTTGACCCTTCAGCAGCGCTCGGAAGCGGTGCAGGGCGAACCGTACTGCCAGCAACTCAAGGCAATTGACATGCAGGAGGCGTTGGGGTCCTGTCCAGGAGCCCGCGGCTGCTTGTCCATTGCACATGGCACCCCAGCCCGTGGCAGAGGCATCCGTCGATACGACAACATGCCTGGAAACTCGTTCTAAGGGCACAGCTGCCCGTAGAAAGCTGAGGTTCGACCACGGGGTGAGCGTCTGTAGGCAGGCCCGAGTCACTTGGACCCGGAGCGTGCCAGACTGCCATGCCCATCTCGGGACTCGATCGCGAAGCCAGTCCTGAAGCGGACTCATATGAAGCAATCCGAGCGGCGTTACCGCGGCTGCAGATGCCATATGCCCCAGGAGCCTCTGAAATAGTTTCAGTGGAACCGCATTCTTGCTCTCGATTTGTCGGAGGCAAGTCAGCAGAGACTGCGCGCGCTCGCTCGAAAGCTGCGCGTACATGGCGACCGAGTCGATCTCCATACCGAGAAAAGAGATCCTCTGCACTGGGCAAAGTTTGCTCTTCTCCCAGTTGACCCGAAGGCCCAGACGGGTTAAGTGGTGGAGACCCAGATCTCTGTGTCCGCAAACCTGCTCTCGAGAGTGGCCTAGTATGAGCCAGTCGTCGAGGTAGTTCAGGATGCGGACCCCGTGCTGCCAAAGGGGCGCAAGGGCTGCCTCGGCGATCTTCGTGAAGACGCGAGGGGACAGAGATAACCCGAATGGGAGAACTGCGTACTGGTATGCCCGCCCCTTGAAAGCAAACCGTAGGAACGGTCTGTGTCGAGGAAGGATGGAGACATGGAAGTAGGCGTCCTTCAGGTCGATCGCTGCAAACCAATCGTACGGACGAACGCATTCGAAAAGGCGTTTCGCAGTCAACATCTTGAACGGAAGCCAGTGAAGGGATCGGTTCAAGATGCGAAGGTCCAGGATTGGCCGTAACCCACCAGTTTTCTTGGGTACAATGAAGTAGGGGCTGTAGAACCCCGACCTCATTTCGGCTGGAGGGACAGGCTCGATCGCACCCTTCGCCAGTAGAGTGGCAATCTCCGCACGCATGACGGGGGCATGGGCCCCGGTCATGGTATAGCGGACTCCCCTGTAACGGGGAGGAGCCTGCGCGAACTGAATCGCGTAGCCGAGCCTGATGGTCCGGGCAACCCAGCGGGACAGCCCCGGAAGCTGAAGCCAGGCTTCCAGAGACTGCACCAACGGGGTCATACGGACGACAGACGTACCCTGGGTGGGGCAGCGAGGCAGCGTTACCGGCGCGGACAGGGGAGGCTGTTGGGCGTCCCCGGGTCGGAGCACGGTTAACGGCTGCGCCCTGACAGAGGAGACCAGGGAAGGACTCGCGTTCCACTGGGGTCTGCTCTGCCAGGGGGCTGGCGACAGAGAGGGACGAGAGTGGCGAGACCCGAGGGTGGCGCGCACTGCCGTCACCGATCTCTGGGGGCTCAGGGATGGGGTTGTCAGTTCTTTCTTTAACCACATTAGGGTGCTGCTGACCCGGGGGCCAGCAGCTGAACAAAAGATTCTCCCCCGGCCCTCCACCGGGGGAAGGAGCGGCCCTGCCGCCGTCTCCTGGAAAGAACTGCCCATCCCTGAGCCGTCCGCATCAGGAGCGTCGCTTAGCCTGGCGTTTCTTCGCGGGCTGCGGGGCTGGAGCGGACTGGGACGCCTTCCTGCGGCTGCCTCTGCGCGGCCCGGGTGGAGGCTGCTGCTTGGGTGGCGCAGAGGCGGAGGAAGCCGCGGGAGGGCGTCCTCGGCGGCGAGCAGGCCGAGGCACCTGCACGGGCGGTGGGGTGGAGGCAGCAGCTGACCGCCGGGGCAGGATGTATTTTATTGCCTCAGTCTGCTTCTGAGCGGCCGAGAACTGTTGGGCGAAGCTCTCGACCGCTCCGCCGAATAGCCCATCCTGCGATATGGGGGCGTTGAGGAAACGTGTTCGCTCAGCGTCGCGCATATCAGACAGGTTGAGCCATAGATGTCTCTCCTGGACCACATTTGTGGACATCACCTGACCCAGGGAGCGTGCGGTCACCTTCGTCGCCCGGAGAGCGAGGTCGGTGGCGGCACGCAACTCATTGCTGAGTCCTGGATCAGCCCCTCTCTCGTGCATATCACACAGCAACTTGGCTTGGTAAGCCTGAAGAGTTGCCATGGTATGCAAAGAAGCGGCGGCCTGCCCCGCAGCTCTATAGGACTTCGCCACCAGGGATGACGAAAACCTACAGGCTTTGGAGGGGTGCTTTGGGTCACCACGCCAGGACGAAGGGCTCTGTGAACACAGTTGCATCGCAACAGAACGTTCGACTGGGGGGACCCCAGTGTACCCATGAGCCGCGGCTCCATCGAGAGAGGTGAAGGCGGAAGAGGCCGCCAAACGTTCACGGGAAGACAACGGGGCCTTCCAGGAACGCGCGACCTCTTCATGCACCTCGGGGAAGAAAGGTATTGGAGGAGCGGCCGGATGGGTGTCCGGACGCGCCGCCCCCAAAAACCAATCATCCAACCGCGAACGCTCGGGCTGAGGCGGAGGGTTCCACTCCAGTCCAAGCGCTGCGGCGGCCCGAGACAGCATGGCTGTCAACTCTGGGTCCAACTCAGGCAATGCTGGCGCACCCGAAGGTGGCAGCACAGCCGAATCATCATCCTCAGATGACTCCAGCCCACCTTGTGATGCGGCGATAGACATCACTTCCTCTTCCGCCGCGCCAAACGCCACAGTTGGGACAGCAGGAGCCGGCCCCGATGTAGACGCCTGAGCGCGGACCGGGTCAAGTGCCTGAGAGGGGGGTGTGGGCCGAGGAACTAGCGTCGGAGCTTTGTTCCACACCGTCACCCTCAGATCACCCTGGTCACCAGCCAAAGTGCCGCCTCCAGAGGAGACCGCAGATTGGGGGGTGGCGGAGGGGACTCTCGTTCCGGCATCAGCACGGAATTCACGGAGTCTCGATCGAAGCACTGAGATGGCCAGGTTCCCGCAGAGGGAACATGAGTCATCCACGAGCGCTGCCTGAGCGTGCTGAAAGCCCAAACACGTCACACAGCGCTCGTGCCCGTCAAAAGAAAAAAGCGATCTACCGCACCCAGAAGTGCACGGACGAAACATCCTGAAAAGGACGTGTCACGTGCAAGCTCTTTTATGAGAGGAAACTTTGCAGTCGATGCCGAAGCGCCCAGGGAAACACACACCAGCTGGATGCAGACCACTGCACAGATCAGCAGGCAGGAAGTATGCGATCACTGGAACGCGCCGTCACACCAACACCGACTGGAAAGCTGCTCGTCTCGAAGAAGCTGACAGAGTCTCAGAAGGCTGTAGGAGTGAAGAGGTAGGTACTCTTGGCTCCGAAAGCAGAAACATAATGCGATATTGCCTCGTACTTCCTTATATACTCACGCAGTGAGGCGGAGCTACTTATGCAAATTCCGCATGCCCCATGGCATTGGCACGCCATTGGGCGTTTTCTCAAAACTCGAAGTTGATAGGCTTCTAAGCGAAACCCCCATTCGTTAGTCACTAACGTTACGTCGTAGTGACTGAACGAAAGGGAACTCCACAGCCCGACCTGTGCGGTTTCCTTCAGTGTTTGCACAGAGACGTCTTTCAGCTGCTCGAGATCTCACCTTTGGAGAAAACTTTTATTTTATACTCAAAAAATGTAAGTATCACTATTAAAAGTGAAGATAACCCCAGAATGAATTGCATTGCTAGCCCACTCAAACACTTACAATAATAATAACAAATGCTGACCAATACTTAATTATATTACTTTTGTTTTTGTTTTTACTGAAAATTATATTGTTTTAGTAAAACAAGCAAAATGCAATTTGTTGTCATATGACATAGCGATGCATGAATATACACTAGACAAATGCAGCCGATGTGAATACCAATTTTCAGTCATGCAATTAATTAATGCACGAGTTAATAAAATATTTTATTTACTGACAACAATAGGAAACAGAATTAATGAGTAAAAGAATGAATACAAGTAAACATCACAATAAATGAATAAAAGTCAACAACATGTGAAACAAAGCTTTATTCAAACGTATTGTTCTAACAAACCATCACACATTTACAGGCGGTGAGCCCCACATCTGCTGCCATCTCAACACAGCTGTGCCAATTCTGCGGCTTTATGTTGATGAAGCAGTTGAGCACCGTGAACACCTTCGCCTGTCCTAGCCGTCCATCATGTCCATCATGTCCCTCCTGTCCCTTCTGAACCCCACAACCTTGAAGCACGAGTGGAGAACATGTGTGGGACAATCTGACAGCTGATGTCTGCTCCAAACATCCGTGTGTCTCCATCAGCATGACTACTGAAAACCTTTTACAATTCATGTTGTCAGCATCCCATTTCTTGCCATATTTAATGTAATATTTTTACAATTACATGCTATTTGTACTGTAGCTTTATGACTTTTGTGGTGTAGTGGGCTAAACACTGAACTGATAAGCTGAAGGTTTCTGCTTGGATCTCCGCAGCCGTCAGCACCAGTGTGTCCTTGAGCAAGGCTCATCCACAGGAGCTCTGCAGCAAATGCACAGACATCAACAATCAGAAAAGTGCTGAAATAACTCTGAAATTAAAATAAAATACAACTTAATATTTAAATTGATGTTTTATTAATTTCTGTAGTATACTCACTCAAAGCCTTTGATGACAGCCTTCCTTCATCAGCCTCTCTCCAGTCTCCACCAGATAAACACACACACACACACACACACACACACACACACACACACACACACACACACACACACACACACACACACACACACACACACACACACACGTGCTCTTCTGCCTCTGTAACATCAGACAACATTCAGGTTACCTGGATCTTAAACAACACCTTGATAAAAGCACAAAAGTTAATGTGCTCAATACTACATTTAAATGTTGAGGTAGTTGCTGATGTGTTAATGTTCCTCAATTCATCAACAGTACTAATGAACAAGTAAACAAAGATAACTTATGTTTAGTTACTTTATGTAGATTTATTTTAATAACTGACGTTCATGTAAAGTAAGTAGTCTTGAACAGTGAACTCTACATTATAGCACACACACATCACTCTGATCAGATGTCTATTTCATGCTGTGATGTCATCTGCAATACTTAACGAAAATGTTCCTGTCAGATGTTAAATAAACATTTAGTAAGCATCCTTAAGATGTATATGGTTTTTGGTATTTGGACATAATAATAAATAATAAAACGTGTTTTTACAGCACAATCACAACTATACTTTACTGTCGTCTTTACACCTTCAACAATTCAATTGTTTACTCTACAGTAGCTCAACAAATGCCATTTCAACACAAGGAACCGTGATTTTGCTTTGTAATACTCACATTTGATTGGCTTTTCTCCGCCAGACGTTTCCTTTCCTGTGGCCTCATGGGAAGGCAGGGATAGAAAAGTATCCGACGATGGGTGCTTCACAATCTGGGCGGAATCAGTAGGCCATCCGGGAACTTCTCGCCTACTCTTTTATGATTACTGAGGTTTCGAACATACTACTCCTTTCACGTACTGTTTTCGCCTACTATATAGTAGGTAAGTAGGCATATTCGAGCGCAACAGTAGTATACGCACGACCGAATCTCGCAAGAAATAGTCCAAAACCCCGGTAGTTCTTGCCTACTCTTTACTACTCGCTATTTACTATACTATTCACTCGCCTACTGCTTTTTACATACTGTATAGTAGGGAAGAATGTGGTTTCGAACGCAGCCAATGAGCCGAAAGTGAAACCAGATCACAGTCACGTGACACACCGCTCATTGGCTGTCAGCTCAGCTGTAATATCTCTAGTGTGTTTGGGTTAGGAGATCCTGATAGATGGCGCTAATGCTGTGTGTGAGAGTACAAGCTGCCAATACAGAAGAAGAGCCGCTGAGGCGAGCAGTTCGCGGTATTTCCAAGGGGGTAATCCAGCACCCGGAAAGCGTAACTTCCATAGGGGCAGCCATTGCTAACCAAGCCATCACCTGCTGTTAGCATCTCATTGACTCCCATTCATTTTGGTGTCACTTTAACAGCGAATAACTTTACATCTGAGGCGTTTAAGGACTTTTGCGTTTAAAGTCCATTGTTTATTTCTAAAGAAACATGACAATGTATAAAAGGCTCCATTACCTTAGCTATGTAGCTTACCGTAGCTTACACTATCACCCCGTAGAAGCCGTTTTTTTAAAAAATGGGCTAACGATTGCGCTATAACCACGTAACTCTGTCATGCTGTACCGTATACACCCGAGGAGAAGCTCGCAGGCAATCTTTTACTGTCTATGAGGCAATCGGGGGGTGTGGAGGCATAAAGTCCAATAAAGTCAAGGGAGAAGCATGGGGAGAAGCCCATAAAAGCAACCGGACAAAATATTTCAACAACATGATTCAGATTTCACTTTGCACAACTACTAGAAGACTTGCCACTGTCAGACAGGTTGCTCACGTCACATCTCCGTCCTCAAGCTCAGTCTGAGGCTGCGCAGTACATCAGCCATCAGGATGTGAGTGCTTCTAATTGACTTCACTTTTTCTCTGTGAAGTCTATGGGGTCACTGTGTCCCTTTATTTTACTGTCTATGGGTATTTCTCCTCATATTTACACACCATCACACACACTTTATAGAGTTTGATGAAGCGACAGGCTCATTTCTGTATTGTTCTCATCGGGCTCAGCGCTACTGGAGCGTCTTTTCTGGCGTCTTCCTCCTGAAATAAACATTTAGTGCAGCAGCAGCGAGCATGAGAGGAACATGTGTTGAGTTCATTCACACCTGAGTGAGTGTGTGTGTGTGTGAGTGTTTCGATGTTTGAGTGAGAACTGTGACTGAATGTCAAGTCAAAAGTCAAAGTTTGAGATCTGTGAGGGGAATTGATGGGAATCATCTCAAGTGTTGAGCTCACATTTTATTTCTACTCTTTTGACAACATTAACAGATCAGACTTGTTAGTTACTTTACAATGTTAAAATAAAATAAATGCATTATATTGAGCCTATAATGCGACATAGCACAGCGCTACTTTTATTAGAGTAATTACTTTATTGTTATTTATCTGTTGTGATTGACAAAGATTAATGTTTTTGTTTTATGTTTTATGATTTGGTTTATGATGGTTTTATTTTTTATGGTTTGTTTTATGACTAATAATAATAGTCATTTGAAATCTTTATACTTTGGGTCATTTACAGGTAGGACCCAAGGACCAGATATAATGAAGATATAGTCAAGTGAAGACAAATGTACTGAAGAAAATAGTGTGCAGTTTCATCAGCAGAAGTCAGCTTCAATACTCATGGAGGTTATAGGCCGCTCTGAGTAACTCAATACAGCAGTGATTCTACTAGATGTTCATGTCCATGCAAAAACAGACAGCTGAATAAAGGTTGTATAGTTGATGCTAATATAATTTAGGGGGTTTTAGTGGTCTGTGTTAAAAGCTGCATACGGTGGCCATGCTGGGTCATTCCTGATCATCAACCTGGTAAGTATGATAAACAGACAACAGAAAGAGAGAGAGTTAAATTCAGCACTTTCATTTCCAACATGCACTCATGACTGTTTTATTTATTTTTTTACTTATTATTTATTTTTTACAAATTCTTGATCGAACTCTACGAATGATGTCACTTCCTGGGTGTCACAAATTTAAGAAATGCTCTGTTTTAAGTAACGGTTGAGTGAAACATGTAGGACAATTGCTCATTTATAACTAGTTAAAGTTAACTAGACTTTGAGAATGTGAAATTTCGACAGACACTGCAATGGTCAAGATATGATGTCATACTCTGCAGCATATTTTTACAAACAAATTCAATGTATAACAAATAATAATAAATCCAAAATATAATAATATACAATCTACTCCACTTTTCAAGTTTGTGTTCTTGTAAATCAACTAAATGGCCACATGTGTAACTTCGACATGATACCTCCCTTCGGGCAGGATATGGTTTCCATAGCGGTGAAATTACAGTAAATAAGTGTACTTTGGGAACGAAAAAATTTGTAGAGATCTGCCAGAAGAAGCAGCCATGATGAAAAGCCGATTTACAGAGGCATCTGATGAACAAACTACACTGGAATTTGCAAATGGAAAAATCAAGTGAGCCCAGACTCGTGTGTTCACAGGACATTTTTAGTGAACCGTATTAAGTCCACCTCCTGAGATGGTCTCGGTTCGGTTTGCTTTTAAGGAGTCTGAGATGGTTTGGAGGGTTCACATATGGGCCAAAAATCACGCAAACCACACTCAGACCCCTGAAAAGGATCAGGAGTGAAAAGACCCTAAAACATGGCATGTGGTGAAACCATTAATTAAAAGGTCAAATACAAATGCATAGTGTATACATCTATATCATTATTTTAAAGTTTTTAAAAGTTTTTCTTTAAAAAGGTTAATTATTTATGCAATGTTAAGGTTTTAAAACATTTTCTGTAATATTAGTGCAAAATAATCATATTAAAGGTCCCGTTCTTCGTGTTTTTTTGAAGCTTTGATTGTGTTTACAGTGTGCAATATAACATGTGTTCATGTTTCGCGTGTAAAAAAACACAGTATTTTTCACACAATGTACTTATCTGTGTACCGCTGTTTCCACTGTCCTAAAAACGGCTGGTGATTTCCCTGTTCTATAAAGTCCCTCCTTCAGAAATACGTAACGAGTTCTGATTGTGCCAGCGCTTACCGTGTTGTAATTCGACCGCAGCTTAGCGCACGTGCCAGCAGTTCCTGTGTTGTGATTCGACAGCAGCTTAGCGCACGTTGGAAAGATCACGCCTCTTAACGTAGAGATGAATGCGTTCAATAATCTCTACAGCGTCCCTGGGAAAGCCAAACAAAGGTGATTTGACTCCTGGATGAAAATAACAGCGTCTCGACGACATGGCGATAAACACACTCAACGCAACAGTTCCTTTTCTCCACGCGACCGTCCGCTTCTCCACGTGGGACAGCAACAAGACCGCGCCCCCTTTTTCGCGTTTCTTTGTGGGCGGAGGTTAGTCTGTTCTACTGCTCTACTGACGTAATTATAGCAGGAAGTACCAGGATGTAGTCCAAGCCAGCCGTTCGCTGTAGGCTTTGAAAGGGAACTTCTGTTAAATAAAATATCTCGCTTGGCATTGAACTTTGAGCTTTATAATTTTACAGGTATTATTTATGCTCTAACAGCAACATTACACACTAACTAAAGTTTGAACAATGGGATCATGCGGAATGGGACCTTTAATAATAATTTAAAAGTACAATGAAGTCTTTGAGGAGTTTCACATGACATTTTACATGAAATGTTGCATTTTTATGTAAATTACAATTTTTGAAAACATAACTAGATATGGAAAATGTTGACATTTATTGTTCCCTACCTGAGCTTGTAACTGAGCCGCCCGTTCTAAGAACTGAACAGCCTCCTCATGTCCAAAGGCTCTTGCCTAAACGTGCGAGAAGGCCATTAATAAAAGTTTACAACAGATGTGTCCAATCTTGCTCCTGGAGGGTCACTGTCCCAGAGGTGGGTACTAACCAAGTACATTTACTTGAGTGTTAATTTGAAAAAGTTGTATTTTTGGGTAGATTTCAATGTGGGTATTTTTATTTTAAGTCAAGTAAATTTCTAATGAAAATACTGTACTTTTACTCTTTTACGTTGGGGACGTTCCTCTCTTTATTTTTGTGGAAAACATGTTAAGAAATGTGTCGTTTATACCAAGCGTGCCGTCTCTTTTTTCTGGGGCATGAGTGATGCTCTATTCACAAATAAATCAGTCTTTTAAGTCGATTCTGTTCAAAGACTTGTTGGCTATTCAACTTTCTGAATTGATTCGCGACCTGTTCGCCTTGGAAACGAACACCTTTGCTTAGACACAGTTAACCAGTTTACACATCCGCCTGCAGAAATATACATTTGATTACATTTTGGACAGATGGAAGATCTGTCAGTGTGCATTTAATTATTGTTTGTGTTCAGATGTTCAGTAGCTGTGATGAGCGCGTTTTTCTATGTTCCTTCTTTCAAATGTAGTTGTATACGTTATTATTATACAAAGCAGAGTACACACAATGATATTCAGGTCACAGATGGCAGAAATAATGCTTGTCTCTTCTGTATTACACGTATCAACTACTGAGTAGTTTTTTCTTTGGATACTTTTTACTCATACTCAAGTAACTATTAAGATTGTCATTATCCCTTTTATTTTCAGTAAATATTTCTATAAGTACTTTTACTTGAGGACAGTTTTTGGATACTCTACCCACCTCTGCTGCAAAATGTAGCTCCAACCCCAATCAAACAAACCAGCTACTCAATGGGTTTGTCCGAAATCACACCCTATACCCTGAAATAGGGTACTATTTAAGGGGACAGCCATTTGTAATGGTGTCCGAAACCATAGTGGATGTTATGGAGTGCACTCATTCAATATCACAATGCACTGCAATAACTGATCAGAGAATACCCATAATTGCCACGTCTCCCTTCCGGCACAATTTGTGTCCGAATTTGCTCACTCGTTTTCATTCAATCCTTCAAATATGCTATATATTAGTGGAATAATGTAGGGAATAGTCAATGAGGGTAAAACACAGCTATGGTCTCTCTAGGTATTAGATAAACTTCTATTATCTAGAAACTTCCAGGCAGGCGTCTTGAGGCAAGTTGGAGCTAAACTCTGCAGAACGGACTTTGGACAACCCTGGTTTACAGGAAGCATCTTTTTTTTTTTTAGCCAATGCAACAAATAAGGTCTTGTATCT
This sequence comes from Gobio gobio, assembly GCF_949357685.1. NCBI lineage: Eukaryota > Metazoa > Chordata > Actinopteri > Cypriniformes > Gobionidae > Gobio > Gobio gobio. Next base: position 81,808,455 of record NC_137097.1, read on the forward strand.
CCATTCATACAGTTATAAGAATAGAATTTCACTGAAGGCATCAGATGTTTGGTTATAATTCTGTATTCCACACCGATATCCATCATCAACTCACCACATCAATGGGCTTTTTTTCATCATAACTGGACATGGTCAGATCAACCCCAGCTAACTGGAACATCTCCAATCCTTCCACGTCACCACGCGCAGCAAGACTGTAAAACACACATTGGATTTTCTAAATGCAATCATCAACCTTAACACAGGAAGTTCATAAACTGAAGACAAACTGTTCTGGTATTTGCTCAATACACAGAACTGTACATTAATTCTAAATTGGAAAAAAGAAATATGCCCATATTTGTGACCGCAAATCCATTGGACTCTATGAGCCATTTAAAAATCCACATTAAGCTTAACTATGCTACTTAACACACTACTACTACTAATTTGTGTCATATATCAAATTGCTGTTTCACATGCATAGGCATAGACTTTAAATAAATTATAGCTTTTCTATAGCAAATTTTCAAATTCACAATCCGTGTACCAATCAAGTGGTTTTATTGACTACATAGAGTAGCAGCAAGCGCCACCAGATACATTGCACGGGAATTACTTGCATGCTACGTCTATTTTTTCAGGGCTAACAATAAACACGTTGAAAATAATGCACTATAAACATGTTTGTCAACAGAATCTCAAGACTTTTATTAAGCAAATCAAGAAATGAATTACTCACCCACTGCTTTAAAACAGATATGCTGTGCATGAAGTTAAATGCACAACAGCAGCCACACCAATACTTCATATTTAGTCAATCTCATTGACAATGGCCAATAAAGCAGTTTATATTCATTAGGCATTAGGAAGTTTGACTTGATTTATTCATTTATTTTCAGAATAACAATTTAAAATGTATTAAAATAACTGCATTATATGCATATTTATCTTTTATCTTACACCCTCTGATGTGGTGATCTTACAACCCCCCCCCACACACACACACACACAAGCTACGCCCATGGTCCCTCATTTATAAAAGCAATAAGAGGAGGTTGGATAAAGAAGAAAAGTGTGTATGTAAATGAGACCGGCACAACTCCGTTCCAGCATCTTCGTGGGAAAATTGAGCTCCCTTGTTCATTAGCAACTTCACTGCTTCCTTTTTCCTGTAGACATAGAAAAATCACATATACTGTCACATGTGTTTAATTTACTTCACCTTAAACGTTACCTTTTGTGTTTTATGGAGGAAAAAGGTAATATTAGCTGCGTCCTAATTCAGAGGCTGCATCTTTTGAAGGCCACAGCATCGCGACAAAGGCTGTCCCAAAACAAAGGCTCTTCTGAATGTGCCTACAAGTTGTTCTTCAATCCCTGAGCCACGAAGGATAGGACGAGCGGATCCTTCAAAGCCTACCCTAGCCCAAGATTCATTGCATGTTGGTGACGACTGGATTTTTGGAAAGTATTGGGTTTCAACTTAATATTTAACAACTTAATTATACTTTACAGTGATAACAGGGATATTATGCATTTCGGCTGTTGTTTAGCTGAAGTCAGTTCAGTGTTGATTCAGTTCTGTTGTAAAGATCGTCAATTATTAAATTAGTTGTGTCTCTGAATTGGGGCAACGCTATTGTTTTGGAATGAGGGTAAATGAGTAAATGCCACGCTAACTATGAATGATTAAATGGCTAGTTGCATCAAAAGACTTCTTGTGACTCATTTTTGGATTTCAACCACCAGTTTTAAAACTATTGGTCTAGTTCACCTTAAATACTGTCTGTGTATATAAGCAGCAAATAGTTGTCAAAACTTTGAAATTATGGCAATTACTTTTTGTGGCCCCAAAAACTATTTGGACACTTAAATCAGAATTACCTTAAGCGAACAGCATTGAAAAGTGGTGTTTCATTAAAGCGATCTCTGGCATTGACTGCGGCCCCTTCATTTAGCAGATACTCCATCACTTCTAGATGCCCCTTACATGTAGCGACGTGGAGAGGAGTGCATCCGTCATAGTCTGCCATGCTCAAGTCAGAGCCCTATATAGAAAGATATGAATCATATCTTGATTTGTTAGACTGCATTTCATTTTCATTCTAGTTTTTACAGGTAGTGTTTGCTCTTCTAAATGGGTGTCCAAACAGGTGTCAATATCTTACCATTTCCCTCATGGCCTGTAAAGTGTCAATGTCTCCGACCTTAGCAGCAGCGCAGACCAGAGTGGGAGTCAGTGCATTTCGTGTGGCTTCAAGCTCCTGTGGACATCAGTAATATTATAGTTGATCACAACCGTTCATCACATCATCATAGTTTACACTAAAATACAGTGATCCAAACTGGCACACCGTTTAGTAGGAGTGTACACTATATAGAGGCTTTTGGACCAGGTAGTTATAGGAACAAGTCATCAGGGTGATCCCAGGACCCAATTTCCCCATAGGGCCATTTTTCTGGTTGCATTCGCACTGCCAGCAGGAACTCTGAAGTGACGCAAGCAGTCCGACAGCGACGTCATTTAAACATGGTAGTCAACAACGTCAATAACTGGAGGATGGAGCATGCAGTGATCATAACTATGATTTTGTTGTGGGTTTTGTGATGAAGGAGATGTGATGTAGACAACATACATGTAAGTTATGCAACTGAAAGAGCAAAAATGATGGCTAAGAGACTAAGGGCGTTTTCACACCTGAAAGTCCGCACCAAGGTCCGAACTGAAGTTCATGTTTTGGTACTTTTTATATATTCGGTTAGTTTTGGTTTGGTTTCACATTGCAATTATGTGAGCGGACTAAAGAACTTTACATGACGCACTTGCATCCACTCGTCATCATCTATGTGGGCGGCATCTGGACATTGATTGGTTTGTAAACGGACGTGCGTCTGACGTCAGCGTCTTTGACAAGAGTGAATGAACGGACGCATATCGTTGCCACTATTGAACAGTGCGCATTGCTTGACTATTTTTTATTCGTTACGTTTAAAAGTGGACATTTCAAGCTTTATATACACATATTTATCATGTTTGTGAGGCAAGTCGCTGCTGAGTTTCGGTTTATTTGAGACCCGCTCCAGTTCATGTGTAAAGCATGTGATCGCTCCCGCGATTATTGTCTGCTATAGACTATTTGCTTCTTATTTATTAAATCCAGGCAATAATCTGATTAAACGTTGATTAAAATTAAGATACAATTTATACAAAACGAAATTCCCATTAAAGAAATGCTTTCTAAGCAAAATCATACAAAATTTCGTTCAAAATTATTTCTGACTTTCTGTCTTCTGACATATTGCGCATATTTTCACTTTTCATAATCAATGTAGCCTAGATTTAATTTAAAAACAACGTTATAATATTTAAACATAAACAGGAACTTCCTGTAAATGCTCTGAAAGTCCGAACCATAAAGAAAATGCTTTCACACTAGAACCGAACCGAACCTTTGTTCAGTTTGATCCGGACCGAGACTACCTCTTTTCGTAGGACCAAATTTCATCTGTTTGGTCCGGACCGTGGTACGGGGGAGGTTTCACACCTGTAATTTTGATTCGGACCAAACTGAAAAGTCCGAAAATCCGGACCAAACAAGGTAGGTGTGAAAACGCCCTTAATCTCCTACGACAGCTTGCAGTGCTACATATCATCAAGGCTGAGAGAAGAACACAATAGCGCAGACAAAGGTAAATGCTGTTAACATTAGCTTTCTGTATGTTAGACAGTAAGAGTAAATATATGTAATCTGTGGAGTAAGTATGGCATGCATTCAGCCAATCAACATACACTTATGTCACTGGTAGTTCCTATTGTGCTGGATTATGCTGCCTTCACGTGCTATTGGAATTATCGTAAATACGAGTTTCCTAGGTAAAAATTGCACGTGAACACCCTTTGATGTCGTGTTTACCACTGGGAAGTTCTGACATCATTTTGATACCCCAATTCCCGAGATGGGCGTGTCATAAACTTTAAACATGGTGGCGGGGAGAACTACTTCTGGGGCAGGTGTGGTTTTATGAGTTTTTTTTTCCCAAAACAGCTAGGTCGTCTTGTCTTGACATTAATGTAGCGCATATTTACATATATGAGCAATCATTTGAAGTGTATTGTATTTTTGATACACAGTGAAAATAGCCTGCTTTTAATTGAAATTACAGAAAGTGTCCTATCTGGAATGTTTATATGGTTGTCAGTGCATGACACACTACATATGATGTTGGTTGGTAAGATTTTACCAATAGGCAAGAATAAACCTGGTGTTCACCATGATTCCTGTTCATTCCACTAAATTTTTCTAAATTTTTCAACTAAATATCGAAATAAATCTAATTATTAAACTAAATTAATCAGAATCAGAATCAGAAAGAGCTTTATTGCCAAGTGTGCTTGCACACACAAGGAAGTTTTCTTGGTGCCGAAGCTTCCAGTGCACATATACAATACAAACACAACAAGAACATAGTAATACAAATTCTAAGAATAAAAATATGAAAAATAGTATAAAAAACCATATAAACAATATAAACAAAATTACTGCATGATAATTGAAATTAACTGATGACATTTTTTTTCTCCAGAATGGCTAGACGGCTGAATAAAATTATGCTGCATTATGTTCCTGTTTAACACTGTAAAGCTGCTTTGAAACAATCTGCATTGTTAAAAGCGCTATATAAATAAAGTTGACTTGACTTGACATTCCGACAACAAAGCACTTGAATACAACAAGTTCGTAATCACGACTTCTAAAGTGGGAATTAGGACATTTCCGATAGCACGAGAAGGCAGCATTAGACTCTAATCTGAAGTAGGAGATAATTTAGACCCTCAAATATTTCCCTACAGAAGTACAGAATTTTTAGGCACGTTGATTTTCTGAGCATTTTTTTTCCAGGCAATTAATCCTAATAATTCTGCACACCTGAATATAAGGTGTTTTTCATTTTCAGCCTTCATGAACAATTATATATCACTTATAAATTATTAAATACAAAATGAATAGTAGTTATTAAGATTAATGTGGTTTGGAATTGGTCAAATGTGCCTGGAAAAAAAATTTGATCAGAAAATCAACGTGCATAATAATTCTGCACACGGTGTGTAGTATGCGAAAAAACAGTAAGGCAACTGAGTAGAGGTTCACATTCGATGGACACTTTACTATCCCATGAGGCCACGGGAGAGGATTTGTGAATGGGAGTGAAGTGACGCAACTGATACCGTAGGTCACATCAGTGAAAACATGGTGAATAGAGTATGTATGTATGTATGTATGACATTTATATTACACAACATACTAAAAGTAGGTTTTGAACCAAATGTTGTACCTGCTGTACATTATGCAATTTTCTGAATAAATCTGTCATTTTGAACCTACTGATGGCTTTAGTTTTATATTTTAAAATATAATTCAATATTCAACATTTTATTTTTTAAAACACCATAGTATCTTATTACTCTAATTTAATCTATTAAATACATGTATGAATTTGACATAAAAATATCATGCATATGTCTTATAAGGTTAGAACAAAATGCATGTACAAAGGTAAAAATGTAATTCAATTTAAATGTAAAAGCACAAAAACACTTAGCTAAATATAATCTAATTACTGTTATCAGCAAAATCATTATTTGTTTGTCAATAAATGCACACCCTCGTATGTTTAAAGTGCAAAACAATATTAGAAACAGAGAAAGTGCAGGTTCCATTACCTCGTTACTGCTAATGTTGAGGAACTTGGCGACGCCCTGAATAAAGGCACTGTTGCTGAGAGAAAGATTTGCCCCGCCCATGTCAACTGTCATCTCACCACGCAGATTGCGACTCAGCATCTTACGAACAAATTACATGTTTTATTATTAAGTAAAGAAAGAAATTAGAAAGAAAAGAAAGAAAAACAAGACTATCAAGGTTAATATAAATGATACATTATACCTATATAAAAAGTCATGTAGTGTGACTCCCCCATTAATAAAATCATGTAATTTGAAGGAAAATATATTGAACACAAATATATATATGTGTATGTATGTGTGTGTGTGTGTGTGTGTGTGTGTGTTTATTTATATATATATTTTTTTTAATGCTATTTACTTGTTGGTTACACCACATGACATTTCCTAAACTTTTCTTGAAAATGGTATAAAAGTAAAACATTATATGTGCCCTTCAGTGTACTTACAGTGTACTTAAGTAAGAAAGTACTGGTTAATATAAGGTAACTACAGAGATTAAGGTTAGATGTAGGGGTAGGTTCAGAGTTAGGTTCTAGATATTACCCAGTTATTGTAATAACAATAATAAGTACATAGTATGCACATGGGGAACAGGACTGTAAAATAAAGTGGTACCCAAATATGAATACAAGGAGTATATGGCTAAGAACCATCTCAGGTTATGACTATAACCATAGTTTCCTGAGAAGGGAACGAAACACTGCATCCACTAGGGACAGCTTTGGGAATGCCTACAGCGTGATAGCGTCTGATGCATGTATGTCACGTGTGTCACGGGCAGGTGATGTCACGACCAGGAAAGGATAAATACACATCCGGTCCGATTGCACTTCAGCCAAACTGCTGAAGCAAAGGATCACAGGGATGCAGGGAGTATGGCAAAGGGACGCAGTGTTTTGGTAGAAAGTGGTCCTCTGTACTGGAGAAAGCACACTCTTCTTCGCGTTCAGCCTCAACCCCAACTTTTGAATATGAGCGAGGACGACATCTCGATGCCGAACCGCCATCTCTTGCGACTGTGCCAGAATCAGCCAGTCGTCTATATAGTTCAGAATGCGTATGCCCTGCAGCCTGAGCGGGGCCAGAGCTGCATCTATGCATTTCGTGAGCGTGCGGGGTGAAAGAGCTAGATCAAATGGAAGAACCCGATACTGGTACGCTTTGCCCCCGAAAGCGAACCTCAGGAACTTCCTGTGTTGTGGAAGGATGGAAACATAGAAGTATGCGTCCTTCAGATCTATTGTGACAAACCAATCCTCGGATCTGATTTGGGTCACAATCTGACTTAGCGTCAGCATCTTGAATTTTAGTTTTCTGACTGTACAATTCAGACGACGAAGATCTAATATGGGACGCAACCCTCCATCCTTTTTTGGAACTAAGAAGTACCTGCTGTAAAAACCTGATTCTCTGTTCTGTACAGAGACCTGTTCTATAGCCTCCTTTTTTAACAAGGTTTCTACTTCCTGTTCCATTATCAGAGCCTGCTTGGGACGTACTGATGTTACCAGCACTCCGTTGAATCGAGGTGGGCGGACCCACCCACCCGGACCCATAGCGATATATTTGGTAGAAGTTTTCATTCTGCCAGAAAATCTAGTAAGGGAACCAGCCTCTCGAGGCTGGTCTCTGATGTTTTTACTGCAACCATCTCGACGGCCTGAAGCGTACTGGCAGCACCTAACCGATCTGGCTGCGTTTCTAACCTCCTTGGAGGCTGCGAGTGTGACACCTTGTCCTGTGGACGCCGAGTCATGAGCTCGCTGGAAACCGCTGCGCCCCGAAGCACCAAGGGTGGCGGGGTTGGCAGAACGGTCCCCTGAGGGCAACGAAGTGGAGTGGGCACTGTATACTGAGGTGAACACCAATCCACCCCACGGGGGGGGTGCCCTCGGAGACCTGGTGCTAATAGTGTCAGGACCTCTTTTGGCCTGAAGCCTTCTTCGCCTGAAGCACGACCCTCAGGTCGGTCTTCAGCTTAGAAGGCTTCGGCTGAGAGTGCCGACCTGGCCCACCGAATCTCTGCAGTGGAGCATGAGATGCAGCTGCCTGTATGAAGAGCCTGACGGCTGGGGCTGCTCACGCCCAGCTGCCCCAGAGGGTTGGTGGCCGTCCGGAAGATATCTTTTAAATGCCTCCGCTTGTTTTTTACTCTCCTGAAATCTGTCGACGACTGTATTTACAGCGTCGCCGAACAGACCAGCAGGTTCAACTGGAGCATCCGGGAGAAAAGCCCTGTCTTTGTCCTTGATGTCAGACAAATTGAGCCACAGATGTCTCTCTGTCGCCACCACGGCTGAAATAGACCGCCCAATAGCTCAAGCGGTCTCCTTGGTGGCTCTCAAAGATAAATCTATGGCCCGACGCAGTTCGCAAACTGCCTCAGGGCTCATCGTCTCACCACCATCCAAATCCCCCAGCAGTTCAGCCTGGTATGCTTGCAAAATGCTCATCGTATGCAAACAAGCACCAGCCTGCCCTGCTGCCGTGTACGCTTTCCCCACCAGCCCTGATGTTGTTTTTAATGGCTTAGTGGGGAGCGTGGGGGCCTTCAGGGACGATGCCGAAGCAGGGGAAAGATAGTTTGCAAGCGTCTGATCCACTTTAGGCATCGCCCCATAACCATATTCCTTCAGCCCCCTTATATCACTGTATGTTTTTACTTGAGGGCTGAAGAGATGTGACAAATATGGCTTCCTCCATGATCTACACAGCTCGCTGTGTAAATCAGGAAAAAAAAGGCCTCGTGGTGAAGGTGACACATTTGATGATAGAAAGCGCTCGTCGAACTTGCTTTCAGGACGAGCGCCTTGTTTCTCGGCTGGCCATTCAATATTTAATTTCACACAGCGCGAGTAATCACCTCCACCAGCTCTTCGTGTGCTGGGGAAAGAGATGGCGAATCATCTTCCCCCAATCCGACGCTCAACGCATCCACCTCCTCAGAACTGGAGTGTTGAAGCGGCGGGCTCTCACTCTGGGCAGAAGAAGCCGCAGCGCGGGCTTCCGACACCAGAGATTGAGCGACAGATCTCTCGGGTGAAGGCAGAGAAAGAGCGCTTGCGCCCGTCTCAAACCCCGCCGAGAGATCCATCTGCGATCCCCATGATGTCCTTCTCCACTGTGCCTCGGCAGCAGCGGGTCGAGAACCAGAGGGAATGCAATCCTGATCACCCTTCTTGAAGAGTGACAGGCGGGAGCGGAGCATGCGAAGCGGTGAAGGCAGAGAAAGAGCGCTTGCGCCCGTCTCAAACCCCGCCGAGAGATCCATCTGCGATCCCCATGATGTCCTTCTCCACTGTGCCTCGGCAGCAGCGGGTAGAGAACCAGAGGGAACGCAATCCTGATCACCCTTCTTGAAGAGTGACAGGCGGGAGCGGAGCATGCGAAGCGGCAGCTTCTCACAATGCTCACACTCAGCCCCTCGAAGGCTGATAGAGCATGCTCCACTCCCAAACACATCACACACAAATCATGTGTATCTCCACCCGTAAGGAAACGGGGACTCGGAGGAGTACACTGTTTGAATACAGATGTGTTCGCAATTTTAAACTGAGACTTATTGAGCTGATAATGTCGAACAGACAACAATAAATAGACAGAGACAGTTTTCACACAGATCGCTTTAGCTGAGGCAGAAAAGCTGAAGTGCGATTGGACCAGATGTGTATTTATCCTTTCCTGGTCGTGACGTCATCCGCCTGTGACGCTCACTCTCGCCGTTGGCTCAGTTGACATACGTGCATCAGACGCTATCACGCTGTAGGCGTTCCCAAAGCTGTCCCTAGTGGACGCAGTGTGAAGTTCCCTCGAAAGGGAAATACATTTGTATTTTAAATGTTATTTTTTAAAAGATTTTTACTAATACACTATCATTCAAAAAAATTTTACTGACTCTAAACTTCTCAATGGTAGTGTGTATATTATTGACCTGAGTGAGGTTTAAATGTATTTTTTAAGAGACATTTTTCCATACCATCTTCTTCTCTTCTGTATTGAGGTCTTTTTCCAGCACATAGGAGAGTTTTGAAAGAGCAGCTTCTGAGGTCATATCACACCCAGCGACCAAACCAGCATCACACAGAGCCTGAGAGAAAGGCACAATGTGCGATTTTCACCGCTAGAGGTCACTTATTCAAAACAAAGGTGTTGCTTGATGATGCAGTGTATGAGTGTGGACTCATGGGAGTTGTCTTCACAATAAGACTAACCGCATTGGACTATATAACAATGATTCGTTTTCTGTCGATAAGAAGTGTTCAAACAGTTGCTCACCTGTCCAATAAAACATAGTATATTAAAGCAGATTTCTACAGAAGGAAGTACGGAATTCTTGTTGAGGCACATGACTAATAACTAATTCAAAATTTATTCAAAACCCATAACCACAATGACATATTACTTAACAATTAGTTAATAGTGCCTCAACAAGTAAAGTCATAACATAATGATACCTTTGCAAATCATTAGCTCATTAATTTACATTATTAGTTCATATAATATAGGGAATTAATAGTAATTCATGTATTTTTTATATATTAATCATGTAGCATATTCATTAGTTGCTGATGCAGTAATAATTAATAAATGGTTTAGTTCTTCATGAGTCAAACAGTAACTCATGATTATTTGTGAATTAGTTAAGCATGAATTAACCTGTTATTCTGCACCACCACTTTTGAGAAATCACAAGAAATGGCATACCGGGACTAAAACAGATACAGTTCATGAACCCTTTGCACTAATAGCATAAGTATGGTCTCATTTGAAAACCGACACTTAGCAGTTTACTGTAAAGTCAATCAAAATGTATTATTGTCATAATGAGAATTTTTTTTATAATAAGCTTCAAATTTTTGTAAAGTTATTCGATTTTTTTTTTTTAAATATCTTTATGAAAATAAAATTGAAGTTGGCCATATAATTAAAGAATTCACAACACCAAGCTCGTCTCCCAACTCTGTCTCCCGTCACAGATCTCGCTAAACCACACCCCCCGGCACAAATATTGCATTGTTACAGATTGTTTGATATCTATTGATTATGTGTACGTGTCTTACTGAACATAACTTAGCATGCTGTCACAGGCTGGAGAATCCTTTATTTGAGGTGTTGTTGCACTGTAAAAAAAAATCCTAATTTTACGGAAAATAACTCTAAATTGTTTACAGTATTTTCCTGTAATTTTGAATTATGTTTAAAACTATGTAAAATTACAAACAATATCTGTAAATCAGTGGTCGCCAACCCGTCGATCGCGATCGACTGGTCGATCTTTATCACTGTCCCGGTAGCTCCCAATAAATAACCGAAAAATAATTAACAACATGTAACAAGTAGAATTAGGTACTGCTCCTTTAAGGCAGAACGCATGCACTCACTCACTCGCTGATAAGTGGGCAGTTCGTGGATGGAGCGCGAGCTATGAATATCGCATGTATGCGTGTATTTCTGTTGCTCTTTGCACTGTTTGTTTTCTGTTCAGTAACGCTGTTGTTAGTGGGGTGTTTTGCAAACTGCCCCTTGTGTGCGTGGGATCGACAATGCTGATAATAAACCCCTGTGAAATATCAGATACGTGAGTTTTGCTTACACTTGGCTACAACCATTCAGGCCAGCTATCCGGCCTCTCTGTGTACGAGCGTTACAAACACATTATCAAGGCACGAAATAGCTACATATGCTCCCAAAATGTATTCTCTGCAACATCAAAATTCGCACAGCACAAATCGACCGATGTTATAGTTAGATAGGACAGCGCTACTGCAGCACGCATCGCCGCAGACGATCAGCTGAAATTCTCTTCAGCAAACTGACGCAAATTAAAGTAAAAGTTGCAGACGCTCAATACACAATCATCATCATCATTAAAGGTAAAGAAACTAACTGATCAGTTCTTATGCCACTCTCTCTCTCATTTCGCGGTCCTTGAATTAACTGTTGATCAATAAAATGTTGGTGATGTGAACTCATATACATGATGAACAGGCATATAGCGTGGGAATTGAAGATTAGATTTATATCCGTTTTGTGGAGACACATTTATGTGGCCAAGTGTAAATGGAATGGTTATAAATCAGATAAATATCTGATCTGTAAAAACACATGAAGTGGACCAGCCTAATAGGCCCAGCAAGATCACTCTTTGGGAAGCTTGAACTATAGGAAGAAAAATATAGATATTGAATTGGGGAGGGGGGGTTACATGAATGTATCCCTGAACAAAACTGACTGTCTTCAGAATAGTTTCTATGGCATTTTACAGCGGTACCCAAATAAACGCTTGTTTTCCATAAGCACCTCCTACTGTCAGAGAGTGAATTAGCATTTTTATTCAGTCCATCTGTTTTTGTTTTGTGCAGGTGTGTCTTATGTTACAATTTCACAAAGCTAAAGTCAGAGCATTCTGTATTTACTCTAAGTCTTGAAATTATGCAATCATTTAAATAAAAAACAACTGCTCATGCCACATATGTGTATCTTTGTTTGGATCGTAATTAAAATGCAGTGGTTGCCTCACATTTCAAATCGCAATTTTTTTTAAGGTCAGTTTGGCCTGTTATAGAGCTAATAAACAACAAATAAATTTGCTTAAATAAAGAAAAAAAAAAAAAAAAACGACAGATGGTCTCGGAAATAAAAAAAAACTCTGAATCGGCCATGAAAAATCTATAGGTAGATCTTTCCTTTAATCAAGGCTGAGGTCAGGGATCTTTGGCTTGAAAAGGTTGGTGACCACTGCTGTAAATAAACAACTTGACTGTTATTTTAAGGATTATATCATTAATGAATAATTACAGTAATTCTCATTTTTATAAAGGAAAATTACTGTATTATTTATACAGTATTTTTCTGTTTTCATAAATTACATACAAATTCATGTAAAATTACAAAAAATATTTGTAAATTAACAACTTGACCATTATTTTATCATTAATGACAAATTACAGTAATTCTCATTTTTATAAAGGAAAATTACTGTATTATTTATACAGTATTTTTCTGTTTTCTTAAATTACATACAAATGTATGTAAAATTACAGAACTAATCTGTAATAAAATATTTAGCTCATTATATTAAAGGTTTATGTCCATACTAACAATTTAACATTATTCTTTGCAATTTTAAAGGGGCTATATGCGTTTTTCTGAAATTTAAACTCGCAACTGACACCTGTGGCCAAAAAACAGAACTGCTCTCATTTTCTGCTCGCTCTCGCAGCGGTGGTGACGTCACATCCGCAGACAGCGCGGGAAAAGACGACCCGCCAGAAAATAGGAAAAATAGGATACAGGCTTATAGGTGCACCCACTGTGAGCGGACAAGGTGTCAGTATGCTCATCAGGAGATGTTTGAGTCATAAATGGTAAAATAAAAAGGCTATTGTTACGTTTATTTTGGGGAAAAAGTTGCATATAGCCCCTTTAAAGTAAATCTTATTAGTTTCACTGTAAAAAATAAAATCGTAAAAAAATGGTAAATGACTGGCAGCTATGGCTGCCAAACAAAAACTGTAAAATTAAAGTAAAATATCTTAATTCAAATAAAGTGCAAAAACTTAAGTAAATTTACATTAAAAGTTTGAGAGAAAACTGTTATTTTACAGATTTTTCCTTATATAAATTAAGATAATTTACGTTAATTTTATGTTTTTGTTTGGCAGCCGTTGCTGCCAGTGATTTTTTAAATTATTTTTTTTGTTTACAGTGTAGGTGTATTTTTACATTCAAACTGTAATTCTGGATACAAATATAACAAACTATATAGGAAACTAAATATCAAACAATAATCTGTTTTTAAAGAGTACAAATCTGCACTGCTCTCCAGGTTGAAACTTTCAAGCCTCTGCCCACACCACAAAACACCACTTGACCAATTAATTAAATATAACAGCAAATAAAAATAAATATAAACATTTGCTAACTGTAGTTTAAAACAAACATTATTATTTGTAAGGTTATTTGCTGTCTTTACGTGATCACTTGAGCGGGATTGGTCAATCTGAACGTCATCTAGAAATCTGGCCAATGACAACTGTGCGCGCCTTCTACCGATCAAATTTGAAAATACACCCGTTGTCGTTGGAGTGCTCTGCTCGCGCGCGGCAATTCTAATCTGCAACAGGACTGCTTCGGTCCATTAATAGCATCACATGGATCATTTTACATCTGTTAAAATCTTATTTTGGACGAATTTTGATTGTGGGATGTCGACTGAGAACGAAAAACATGGATATGAACAGACATTTAAGTTAGCAATGGCGGACAACAGTAGTAGTATATTTTTTCTACTGTCACATCAACATATATAACGTTAGTGTATTAAAGTTATATGCTAATCGCGAATAACTTGCATATTCCGTGTCTGTGTTTTGTTATGTTGTAATACTGTTAAGCTAGGACTGGGCACTATGACGATGATAGTGACTATCCAATATTGCACACAATTATCTCAAAATCCCTGTCATGTGAGGTATTCGCTTGATTTAAACAGTCAGTAATGTTTGAAGTAACGTTAGAGTTAAACGGTTCAAGTTAACGTGGGGAATCCCGGATGCTTGTCATCGTGCTTTCGTTCTTAAAGGGGCAGCAGCTTAATAAACTGTCTCATAATTTGAATCAAACAACAAAAGACTAGAGAAGACCTTCTACGTTTTTAAGAATCAAGTGATATTAATGCATAGAATATCATGCAGTGAAGACTAAGCAGTATTATTCTGTAGTATTTCTTAATAAAATATCTATAAAATAACTATACTGTGATATTGTTATTGTGAAATAAAATTTCTCATGTATGAAGTATAATATGGTCATAATGCCCATCTCTACTGTCAGCTAGTTTTAAGATCAAGCTTGTCATAAAAGTAAAGTAGTATTGGAATGAGTTATCTGAAAACACTGTCATGTACACTCATTCAGCAGAGAGGACAGGAATCCACCATCCTTGGACTCTGAAGAATTATAGGCAAACCAGGAGTTTGGATCTACTGTCAAGTTTTTGTATGGACCTGGTGAGTACATTTTGCAAGTCCATGTCTCTGTCAGTAAGTTGATAATTAATATTAATGTTTTATCAAATAAATTAATATTCATTTGTGTGTGTGTGTGTGTGTGTGTGTGTGTGTGTGTGTGTGTGTGTGTGTGTGTGTGTGTGTGTGTGTGTGTGTGTGTGTGTGTGTGTGTGTGTGTGTGTGGGCATGTTTTTGTGAAATATCAGGACACAAATGTGTATAATCCAATATTTATTTTTCTCCATTAGGTCACCTAATGGGGTTTTGGTTTCCTTGCCACTGTTGCCTCTGGCTTGGCGTGCTCAGTTGGGGACACTAAATTTTTCAACTAAACATTGAAATACATCTAAATAATAAACTAAATTAACCATTTAAACTAAATTACTGATCAAATTATTGATCTAAAGCCCACACTGTCACTGTATGATACTTGAAATTTTTCCAGAATGGCTATACAGCTGAATAAAATTATGCTGCATTATTTTCCTGTTTAACACTGTAAAGCTGCTTTGAAACAATCTACATTGTTAAAAGCGCTATATAAATAAAGTTGACTTGACTTGACTTGACTATAATGACATGGGTATGACATAGGTATTACAAAAAGAGGGTGAAATATGAGGACGTTCCCCATGTCCTCACTTTTCAAAATGCTTATAAATCACACAGAACAAGTTTTTTTTCACAGAAAGTGAACTGCACAGTCTCCTGTGAGGGTTAGGTTTAGGGGCAGGGGCAGTGTAAGGGGATAGAAAACACGGTTTGTACGGTATAAAAACCATTACGCCTATGGAATGTACTCTCATTTCACAAAAACAAACATGTGTGTGTGTGTGTGTGTGTGTGTGTGTGTGTGTGTGTGTGTGTGTGTGTGTGTGTGTGTGTTTCTTCCCCCCTCATAATCCTGAAGTTTTGGGAATGAAAATCTGCCACATGATCTTCAGAGGAAGTGAGTATTCATGTCATATCCAACATTAATACTATTATGGTACCCTTATGTGTGTGGAAATGTGAACACAGGCAACTCAAGGCACAACTCTGGTTCAAACGTACCTTCTTGAGTTTAAAAGCATAGCTCACTCAAAATGAAAACTCCCTCATCGTTTTCTCACTCTCATATCTTATCAAACTTGTATGACTTTCTTCTGTGAAACACAATATTTTGAATAATGTTGGTGACCAAGCTACATGATTGGACCAAATTTTATGCATAATAATTACCAATAACCATCTCAAAGCTGAGCGGACTCTGTGTTCATATAGCCAGAATATCTCAATGTCAAATGTTGTTTAAAGTTAAGGTACAAAAACAAAATCCTCCCTTTTTAAGGACTTTTCAGTGAATCAATGTATTTTTCTTTCTTTCTTTTACAGATCCAGCTGATTATTGGAGATTTGGAAAAGGATTGCTCATTATCTGCTGTGTCTGTCCCTTCTGGTGCAGAATCATGGACCTGTTGTATGTTTTGATTTATATTTCTTATTACACTATATAGCTTGGATTCTGAATTAAAAGGTAAATGTTTGTCCACATATATCATCAGAGCTATATGGAGCCCTCGGGGGTCAGTTGAATATAGAGGAAAAGAACATTAAACTTATTTGGAAAATACAAAGTAAATACAAAACAGTAAATGGCACAATTTGTTATTTTGTTATAAGGTGAAATCATGACCTCATCATGATATTAGTAACCCTAACTTACAAGATAAATGCAATTTTTAGTTTTTCAATTCCTCCTGGGGGCTCTGAAGAATTTTTTTTACATAAATTTACATCAGAATAATACAAGTTTTAGAATCAATAGTGAATCTGTGACAATCTTGTAAATGTATCAGTTTTGTACTTTTTTTTTCAGTTTGAAATTGTATTCAACTTTAAAAATTTGATGAAACTGTACAACTGTTATCTGTATTCAAAATGTATTATGTATTGTATTGTTTACAGACTGTATTTTGTCTTCCAAAATAAAACTGTAAATTTAACACTTTATTGAATGTTTTTTTAGGTAATAATCTGTAAAATAACACTGTTTTTCTGCAGAATTTTTAGTACTGTCACTTTATTGAAGGTGTTTGATCATAATAATCTAGGAAAAATCTGTAAAATAACAGTTTTACACTGTTAAAAAACGGTAAATGACTGGCAGCTACGGCTGCCAAACAAAAACCGTAAAATTAAAGTAAAATATCTTAATTTAAACAAGGAAAAATCAGTAAAATAACAGTTTAACACTATAAAAAAAACGGTAAATGACTGGCAGCTACGGCTGCCAAACAAAAACCGTAAAATTAAAGTAAAATATCTTAATTTAAACAAGGAAAAAATCTGTAAAATAACAGTGTTTTTCACTAAAACTTTTAATGTAAATTTCTGTTAAATTAATGTTTTTGCACTTGATTTGAATTAAGATATTTTACCTTAATTTTATGGTTTTTGTTTGGCAGCCGTAGCTGCCAGTCATTTACCTTCTTTTTACGATTTTTTTTTTTACAGTGTGGTTAATTGTGCTGCGATTCGGGATCATACATGTATGAGTTATACTAAAACTATGAGTTTTCCAGACGGGCTACCAAAACATCACTGGCCTGTCGACAGGCTACGTTAAATAGTGAAATAACATTCCTTTCTTGAAGTGCGTTGTTCACTCTCTTGACTTGATATTTGAATCACGGAAATTTTGGCCATGCTGATTTGTCTGACTCTGCAGTGAGGATTGTGTGTACGTGTGTGTGTGTGTGTGTGTGTGTGTTAGTGATGCACAGTTTGTGGTTATATCCACTGATTGGGTGGGCCAAGTAATAAAAAATAACATTCCAATTAATTGCAGGTGGATGAGCAATAAATCATTGTCTTTGTTTGATAAAGACATTTTACGAGCCTGTGGGCGAATCATCATTCCAGTTGCCGTTTTCCCACACGCTTTCAAAACAATTCCTCACGTGTACTCACAGGGGAGCCGGAGCTCATTAAGTATGCAAAGCTCATCCAATCATAGCTGTGGGCGTTTACCTCCAAGTCTTCAATGCAACACGTCTATAAAAACCGAGCGTTCCAAACAGCCTTAAAACCAGAGTAGAAAATACCCTATTACTTATTCATTATGATGTTATTGAATGTAAAAATCGCACAAACGTCATAAGTTGACCTCAGACAACAGTATACATTTTTTTATAAAAAAAGCCAGTTCATAGCCCCTTTCAGCAAACTCCCATACCTGGCCAGTGGCATATGAGGGTGTGACCGTGCCGCGGAGGCACTGGGTGCAGTTGATTATGATGAGTCCTTTCTTGGTCGCTTCACGGATCGCATGCAGCAGGACAGGATCGTTGTCAGGGGCGTTACCGCTGCCGTAGGTCTCCAATACGACCCCTTTCATAGAACGCTTCAAAAAGGCCTTGACCTGATGAGAAAATGGATCTCATTTAAACATCTGACATTTCCAAAAGTTTGGCCAAAAATTTTAACGGTAACACTTTACAATAAGGTTGTATTAGTTAACATTAGTTAATGCATTAGTTAACATGAGTTTTTCATGCTTCTAGACTCGAGGACCAGTGTCCAGCCAGTAAAACAGATCGAGGGAGCGCGTAAGTGTTTTAGTCAATATCAGTTCTGTTGCATTGCTTAAAGTAAAGAACAGGGTTGATTTCGAATTTGCACTTAGTTGTAACTTATTCTGTCTGTCCGTCATTTATACTGTCATAGTAAATTGCATTTGAATAATATCCAGTCGTTACTACGGAGTGTTTGCACTTAAGCTGCCCTATTCAGGCATAGTTTTGGTTTTGATTTGAACCATTCGTGGGCTATCTGCGCGTTTGGGATAATTATAAGAGCCTGAACGGCGGACTGAACATTATATAAGTAGAACTCGGACACTTGCTCATTTGGAGGAGCGTCCGGCCAGTGAAACAGATTGAGGGATTTGATCATGGGATTGTGCTCGGCCAATAGTGAATGGTTTGCTGTAGAACTAGGAAGCGCTGTACTTTGTGAATAGCCCAACAAAGTGGATAGCGTAATAGTTACAGGGAAGAGAAGAGATTGTTGAATAAAGTAGTTTTTTTTTCTCTTTGAGCACAAGAGGTATTCTAGTGGCTTCAAACCAGTAATGTTAAACCACTGTATTCACGTGGACTATTTTATCAATGTTTTTACTACCTTTTTGGGCCTTGAAAGCTGCAGTAACGTTGCAGTCTATGGATGGGTCAGAGCGCTCTCGGATTTCATCAAAAATATCTCAATTTGGGTTCTGAAGATGAACGAAGGTCTTACAGAATTGTAATGATATGAGGAATAAATGACAGAATTTTCATTTTTGGGCGAACTAACCCTTTAATAAGATATTAAAATGTTAAAATAATTATAATCTGCAAGGTAATGCTCAAGAAGGCGAGACTAACTGCCCCCCCCCCCCCCCTCCCTCCCTCCCCCCGTCCCGTCCCGTCACATTCCCAAATAAATGCTCTCAGACAGCAAATGCAGTGAGTTTGCTTCCTTCTTCTCTGAGAAAATCAATAATCAGAAAGGTAATCGGGCGCTAGGGTCAGACAGATCAGACCACAACCCCAGGATTAAGTCACTATGTCTGATTTTGAAACAATTGTTGGTAAAATGTTGGAAGAGTACAGCACCTTAAAACATCAACCTGCGCCCTTGACACACTTCCCACTTTAACTGAAGCAGATCTCCTAGAAGCGGTAAACACCTAATTTCTTTCCTCTTTTCTTTCTTTACTTTTCCAAACTCCCTGAAAACTGCAGTTGTTAAGTCCCTCCTGAAAAAGAGCAATCTGGATACCACCATATAGAGCAACTATCGACCAATCTCAAATCTCCCCTTCATAGGCAAGATCACTGAAAAAGTTGTTTACAATCAGCTGAAAAAATTCTGAGGCTCAAACGGATACTTTGACAATTTTCCATCTGGTTTCCAACCGCATCACAGCACAGAGACAGTGCTCATAAAGATGATGAATGATATTCGCCTCAATACAGATGCAGGTAAATGATCAGTGCTGGTGCTACTCGACCTCAGTGATGCATTTGACACCCGGAGTTTGACGCTACTTATGTTCAGCTTGAAAGCTCCAGCGTGTATTCAAGCCATAGATAACGAAGCATGTAAACAGCGCCTGTTTACTAGATATCTTCCCAGTTTTATTGCGCTAATACTGTCAAATACACACAAGGTTTACATAAACACAGTTGGTTATGTCTAAAGTGAAAGTAAACCTTTGAAAGAAAATTGGATACGTGCAGGTCTTAAAGGTGGGGTAATCGATAAACACTGGTTGTGTTGGTCCGACCAACTTTCAAACAGACACAACAACAAATGTGTAGCCACACATCAGCATTAGGGGGCATATGGTGGTGGAGGAGAGAGAACAAGCAAGAGGGAGATTTGAAGAAAGACTGTTGAAAGAGAGATGCCTGACTCTGAGAGATTTTACAAAAGAAAAAGCTCATAAGCTATCACTGGAAAATTAAGGGTTATGATCAGGAAAGAGTTGCAGGACCCGCGTTGAAGCGGTGAAGCGGGAAGGCCTGAAAACAGACACAGAGGTTGCGTTGTTTCTTCACCCAAATCCCTAATGTCCTGGTCTACTCAGGATTTGGTCAATCCGCTTTGGTCTCTCTGGCATGGAGAATCGGACGTGCTGTAGTCGTCTCGCTGGACTAAAACTCTGAACGTAGTGGTTGTTAATGTCTCTTTCCTCACAGGCTGGAGGCTCAGAATGTAGTCATATCTGTTGCTGCCTCAAAAGCTGTAGACTCAGATACTCAGATCTTTTGTTGTCTCTCTGGATTAACCAGAGACTCAGAACTTGGTGATCTGTTTCAGTCTTATCCTTGCAGGACTCAGACTCAGAACTTGGTGAACTGTTTGTCTCTCTCAAGGCGAAACCCAGAACTGGTTGCTCTGTCACAGTCTCATCCTCGCCGGGAGACTCAGAACAAGGTGTGTCTGTTAAAAGGATACCTTTATCCTTTTCCAAATAGGAGGAGATTGCAATTTGGCGCTTCTCCATTCCAGTGTTGCGATTGGCTGCTGGCATCAGAGGGGGCACACAGTGTGTCCCACCCTTCTTTCCCCTGTGGAACTCATTTGCATACTGTACACAGATAGAAGTCTTTAAAGTGTCATTAAAGTTTACTAATTCATTTCTCACTTTCCAAACCACCATCAGAATACCCTTGGTAATATTCTAAACAAATATAAACTAAACATTATGAAAAAAGATTGAACTGTTCATTAATTTGTTCATTAACAGCTGAATCTGTGTAAACTGTTGCATTACAAATAGCTGTCACTGAGAATACTTATTTCTCTGAATAAGTATGAAATGGATGTGTGTAGTTTACTTCAGTCTTAAGGTTTCCAAACATAGTTATGAATGGATTTGGATGTACCATTGTGGTCTTTCTTTCACCCACTACTGCTAAAGTCCTGTGGATTTTTTATGACAGTTTGTTTGTGTCAGTCCACCAAGATCCAATCAAAATGAAGCAAACCTTTGTCCACTGTTATGGACAGAGAGTAGCCCGGCCATAAACTGGGCCCTGGAATGTGCTGTTTACTACAGTAATTAACAACAAACTCTTGCTTGTATTTATTCTTGTGTACTGTGTGTTCATTTTTGTGCTTCCTGACGTTCGTTCATCATCTTCACTTTATTTTTTGTGAAGCATTATTTTGTTGCATTTCTGTTACGATAAATAGACATCCATCCTTGTGTAGTAGTAGGGGATTTTATTTCCTTTTTTTTCGTTCACAATCCTTATATGGGAATGGGTGGATGAGGTAATTAGGAGGAGTATTTAAGTGTTTAGGCAGGAAGCCCTCGGACGTAGACTGTGTCATACCCGCCCCCTTCCGGTTACCGGTGTCACTCTGGCCGAGTGTTTGCTGTAGTCATCGTGACGTGTCCTGGGAGTTGCGTCAAGCGCTCATTGAAAGCTTTAAGGTATGTCGGCTATCGTAATGTGTTGTGCGTTCTACTGTTAGTTGAGCTTTACTGTGGGGTTTACTGTGTTTTAGCGGAACATTCGTGAGTGCATCCAAATGTAGATTGTCATACCCGCCCCTCTTCCGGTTACCGGTGTCGATATAGTCGAGGTAAGTGACGGAGGTTACGCACGGTTTCGTGTGGTTTTAAAGTGTTTAGAGTATGTGTTTTTGTCTTTGAAGTGATCGCTGTAGTCGTCTCGGTGACGTGCTTTGGGAGTTACGTCAAGCGCTCATTGAAAGCTTTAAGGTATGTCGGCTATCATAATGTGTTGTGTTGTGCGTTCTATGGTTAGTTGAGTTTAATGGGGGTTATTGTGTGTTTTAGCGGAACATTCGCGAGTGCATCTTGACGCCGTGGTATGTATGATTCAGTGAATGATTGTATTCTTGATTAGAGCAAATCCTTGTCTGATTGTTGTGTTTTGTTTTGCAGTTTCTCGCATACCACGTGATTTAATTCAGGTCGTGCTGCTGTTTTTCGTGATTAGGTTATTGTTTTGTTTCGTGAACTAATGTTTTCTTCCTGTTCTTCCTTTTCTATCTTTTGGGTTATGTTATTTATGTATTGAAGTTGGGTTGACCAATGTGATTTGGGCTGTGTAACTATCTAGTAGCTTGTAGGTGACCATTTCACCGTCACTCTTTGAGTATTCTGGGCTCGTTTATGCAGACGAGGTAGGACGGGTTATCCGTGTACAAGCTGATCTGGTCACTCATCATATTGTGTCTGTTGTGATTTTTGTATTTGTACCATACCCACTAATTTCTCTTGTTCCCTTTTTTTTTCCTTTTTGTTGTTGGTTCGAGTCAAGGCTAAGTGCACAGAGGGGGAGGCTAGTCACCTGGGTGAAACCCAGTCACCTTTTTGCTGTGAGTTTGGAGCACCAGGGTTGGAGCACCTCTTCCTATTTTGTTTGCTGTGCACACATAAGGGGTTGAGATTAGAACACTATTTCTTACAGCTAGTTTGCCACCCCTGAGGTAAGCTTTAGGCTTATAGTATAGTTTTTTTATTCTTTTGTTTAGTAATTGTTTTTGTCTGTTTATTTTGTGGGAACAGTACAGTATTTGTGATGTCTGTTTGATTTGATCCAGTATTCGAATCAGTCATGTTTAGAGGGATGTTCTTTTATATATTGTGCTATTTTAAGTATTGTTACAATAAACTTGCCAGTGATTTATACCTTGATTACATGATGTCAGTGGAATATCTTTTTCCTGTCCAATAAAATTATTAATTTGTTTATTGGATGAAGCGACTCTGTCTTTTCACTGCACCACCGAACCTGTGTTCCTTCTATATTTCCTTGGGTGCAATTCCCAAGATGGCGTAGTCAGTGCTATCTCGATTGGGTGATATTAAACATCACTGTTGGCCCGTTACACTTGCATAGAGTGTGTAACGGAGGCCAGCTAGTGAGAGCTGTTCAGGCTGATGACTGCTAGAGAATGCAGTGTTTACTGTTTAGCATCCTTGTTAGTGTACTCGCCTTGCATGCCAGTGATCGGGGTTCGAGACCGAATCGAAGCAGAACGGTTAGGATTGGAGGGTGAGCTTTGGAGGCAGAGCAATGACGAAAGGGGTGTGTTTGTTTGGGTTGATTTCAAATATCAACAATGTTCAGCAAACAACTTTCAGAAATATTGCTTACCCCACCTTTAAATGTTTAATTTATTACTGTAAACAGATTATTTATATTTCTGTTTAATTGTAGAAACCTCACACTTAATGTCTTTGACAGTATGATTGGACTTTTCGATTTTTGTGCATTCTCACCGATGCCCTGTGGTGATCCCAGTTAAGTCAGGACCAGTCAGTACAGTCCAGCAACCTACTTAACACTGAGGTTCATTCATGTTTAATTCATAACTAGAAGAGATGATCAGTTCGTGTGCGGATTGAACTGAAGCGCTACACATTAAAGAACTACAAAATGTTTTTATTGTTAGAATTGCTTAAAAATTGCTAAATTTGACAGTATTACAATATAGTCAAGTCTTACCTTGTAATGATCTTTGTGTCATTTAGTTTGAAAAACAATCAATTATTCCAAAGGGGAGCTGCGGTGTTGCACAGCTGTCAAGAGGCTTGCTTGCTGTCCAGTTTTTAGTATATATTTCCATGTCCTTTTCATGTTCCCATATTTGCCAGACCCAAAGCCACCAACGGCCATGGAAAATCACGTGAGACCCCCGCAGACTGGGCAGCACCACCCACCGCTACGAGCGAGCCAAGGCCCGAGGATAAGGGAACAGAGCTTGCCCCCAGCGTGGTTCTGACCAGGGGTGTGAACCCGTGACACCAGTGGACGAGTCAGGCCATCCTAGCAAGTTCAGCCCAAGAGCAGACCACAAGATGTTAACTGATTTCTCATCCAGACGGTAGACCTTACTTTGAGTGTGAAAAAATTCAGTCAAAAGAAGATGAGACAAAAATCTTCAACAGCTCGATCGCTCCACCCCCCTGTCTGCTTTTGGCATGGAGGGATGGACTTTTCGGTTTTCGGGTGACAGCATCAGTTTGCACACTTCAGTCAGTCACACAAAAGAATGAAGTAGCTGATCGGTCATCAAATAATAGGGTCAAACATGATATTAGTTCAGTACAGAATCTAACCATAATGTTTTTAGTTAGTAGGGTAGAGTCTAAACAATAAACATATAGCAAAATATAAGAGAAATACGTGACCGTACGGTTGATATGTCTGTAGAGGGATGAATAACCAGGACTAGGACAGACTGAAGTGTGAAAATAGTGCCTTCTGCAAAGGGATTATGGGGATATTTTATTTTTTTCCAAGTAGAAATAGTAAAAAAAAGGAATTTAAAATACAATTTCAATAATGTTATAACATTATGACCACTGACAGCTGAAATGAATAATACTGATTATCTCTTCATCATGGCACCTGTTAGTGGGTTGGGTATATTAGGCTGCAAGTGAACATTTTTTCCTCAAAGTAAAAACGGACAAGCATAAGGATTTGAGCGAGTTTGTCAAGAGCCAAGTTGTGATGGCTGGACGACTGGGTCAGAGCATCTCCAAAACTGCAGCTCTTGTGGGGTGTTCCTGGTCTGCAGTGGTCAGTCTCTATCAAAAGTGCTCCAAGGAAGGAACAGTGGTGAACCGCGACAGGGACATGGGCAGCAAAGGCTCATTGATACAGGGCTGATCAAACAGACGAGCTACTGGAGCTCAAACTGCTCAAGAAGTTAATGCTGGTTCTGATAGAAAGGTGTCAGATTACACAGAGCATCTCAGTTTGTTGCGTATGGAGTTGTGCAGCCGCTGACCAGTCAGGGTGCCCATGCTGACCCCTGACCACCGCCCAAAGCACCAACAGTGGCACGTGAGCATCAGAACCACGGAGCAATGGAAGAAAGTGGCCTGGTCTGATGATCACGTGTTCTTCTACATCACGTGGATGGCCGGGTACATGTGAGTGGCTTACCTGGGGAACACATGGCACCAGGAGCACTATGGGAATAAGGCGTGGCGGTGGAGGCAGTGATGCTTTGGGCAATGTTCTGCTGGGAAACCTTGGGTCCTGCCATCCATGTGGATGTTAATTTGACACGTCCCACCTACCAAAGCATTGTTGAGATCATGTACAGCCTTTCATGGAAACAATATTCCCTGGTGGCTGTGGCTCTTTCAGCAGATAATGCGCCGCCACAAAGCACAAATGATTCAGGAATGTTTGAGGAGCACAACAATGAGTTTGAGGTGTTGACTTGGCCTCCAAATTCCCCAGATCTCAATCCAATCGAGCATCTGTGGGATGTGCTGAACAAACAAGACCGATCCATGGAGGCCCCACCTCACAACTTACAGGACTTAAATGATCTGCTGCTAACATCTTGGTGTCAAGTACCACAGCACACCTTCAGGGGTCTAGTGGAGTCCATGCCTCAATGGGTCAGGGCTGTTTTGGCAGCAAAGTGGGACATACACAATGTTAGGTCATAATGTTATGCCTGATCGTAAGAGACCACTTCAAGTTCAGAAATCAATGTTTAGTGGTCTCTTATTTTTTTCCTGAGCTGTATATATATATATAGTCAAGTCAAGTGAACTTTATTTATATAGCGCTTTTTACAGTGCAGATTGTTTCAAAGCAGCTTCACAGTGTTAAACAGGAAAATAATGCAACATTTGATTCGGCCGTACAGCCGCTCTGAAGAAAACGGTGATGTCATCAGCTCATTTCAATTATCATACAGTGACAATGTGGGCAGATCAGAAAATTAGTTGATGTATTTAATTTAGTTTAGTAATTAAATTTATTTGGATATTTAGTTGAAAATTCAATGTCCCCAACTGAGCAAGCCAAGCCAAATACAGGTGCTGGTCATATAATTAGAATATCATCAAAAAGTTGATTTATTTCACTAATTCCATTCAAAAAGTGAAACTTGTATATTATATTCATTCATTACACACATACTGATATATTTCAAATGTTTATTTATTTTAATTTTGATGATTATAACTGACAACTAAGGAAAATCCCAAATTCAGTATCTCAGAATATTGTGAAAAGGTTGATTAGCCACACTCTAATCAGCTAATTAACTCAAAACACCTGCAAAGGCCTTTAAATGGTCTCTCAGTCTAGTTCTGTAGGCTACACAATCATGGGGAAGACTGCTAACTTGACAGTTGTCCAAAAGACGACCATTGACACCTTGCACAAGGAGGGCAAGACACAAAAGGTCATTGCAAAAGAGGCTGGCTGTTCACAGAGCTCTAGAGAGGCGAAGAGAAGGAAAAGATGTGGCAGAAAAAAGTGTACAAGCAATAGGGATAACTGCACCCTGGAGAGGATCGTGAAACAAAACCCATTCAAAAATGTGGGGGAAATTCACAAAGAGTGGACTGGAGCTGGAGTCAGTGCTTCAAGAACCACTACGCACAGACGTATGCAAGACATGGGTTTCAGCTGTCGCACTTTTGACCAACAGAAGCGTCAGAAGCGTCTCGCCTGGGCTCAAAACCAAAAAGGACTGAACTGCTGCTGAGTGGTCCAAAGTTATGTTCTCTGATGAAAGTAAATTTTGCATTTCCCTTTAAAATCAGGGTCCCAGAGTCTGGAGGAAGAGAGGAGAGGCACACAATCCACGTTGCTTGAGGTCCAGTGTAAAGGCTCCACAGTCAGTGATGGTTTGGGGTGCCATGTCATCTGCTGGTGTTGGGCCACTGTGTTTTTTGAGGTCCAAGGTCAACGCAGCCATATACCAGGAGCACTTCATGCTTCCTGCTGTTGACCAACTTTATGGAGATGCAGATTTAATTTTCCAACAGGACTTGGCACCAAAGCAACCAGTACCTGGTTTAAGGACCATGGTATCCCTGTTCTTAATTGGCCAGCAAACTCGCCCGACCTTAACTCCATAGAAAATCTGTGGGGTATTGTGAAGAGGAAGATGCAATATGCCAGACCCAACAATGCAGAAGAGCTGAAGGCCACTATCAGAGCAACCTGGGCTCTCATAACACCTGAGTAGTGCCACAGACTGATCTCCTCATGCCACGCCGCATTGCTGCAGTAATATAGGCAAAAGGAGCCACAACTAAGTATTGAGTGCTGGACATGCTCATACTTTTCATGTTCATACTTTTTAGTTGGCCAAGATTTCTAAAAATCCTTTCTTTGTATTGGTATTAAGTAATATTCAAATTTTCTGAGATGCTGAATTTGGGATTTTCCTTATTTGTCAGTTATAATCATTAAAATTAACATAAATAAACATTTGAAATATATATATATATATATATATACAGAGAGAGAGAGATGTGTAAAGCAAGATTTGCCATAAACTGACACCTCAACCGTACGGTTTTATATATTTTAGATAAAAATATTTTTATATGTTTTTTTCATTGGGTCCATTTAGGGGTGAGAGTTAAAGGGTTAAAGAAGTCTCCAACAATCCTACAATGTCATCTCGGAACCTACAGGTAACTCTTGCCACAGTTGATGTCAAAGTACATGTATCTACCATTAGAAAGATATTGCAAAAGTTTGATTTGCATGCGCTGTCAAAAAACAAACAAACAAAAAACCATCAGGGCAAGACTGAAGTTTGCCAGAGAACATCTAGACAATGACCAGGACTTCTGGAACAATGTGCTTTTGACCGATGAATCCAAAGTTGAATTGTTTGGCCCAGATGGGCTGAAATGGGCTGTGCATGCAAGAAACCCTCAACCATCACACAGCTGAAAAGATTATGTATGGAGGAGTGAGAAAAACTTTCTCCCAGTCAATGTCAGTGACTTGTAGACAGTTATAGGAAACGTCTTATTGAGGTTAGTTCAGCCAAACAAAATTTTAACCATGATATAATTTATTTAACAAAAAAATTTCCTACTGAGAAAAATATAAGGGTATAAGGGCAGCTATAAGGGCATATGGTGTCCTAACTTTTTTCTCAGTAGGAATTGACATCTTTGTAAAACATTTTGTTAAATAATTTATATCATGGTTAAAATTGTGTTAGATTACATCACCTTTATCTTTAGATATTGTTTGAAAGAAGATCAAATATTGATATGTCCATATTTCTTAAAAAAAGAACTAAATATTTCATGGGGTGTCCTATCTTTTTCACCGCTGTACATGCATGTGTGTGTATGTATTTACATAATAATTATATGTAGTACACACAGTATACACAGTACACACAATGTGATTAATCATGATTAATCGTTTGACAACCCTACTGGACGGACACTTTCATAAGCATTTTATGATCCTGACGGACTCATTTCTACAGATTGGTTTGTTGAGTTGGGGTGCATTATTATATATCGCCTGATCACAAACGACACACAGATGGAAAATTTTTTGTGTTGTTTACTATAACAGTTGTTTATACACCGGTTTTGTTACCGCCGGTGCTCACTGGGAGACTACATTACTCATTACTCTCCAGTGGTTCAAGTCTTACCTCTCAGGTAGGTCCTTCAGGGTGTCATGGAGAGGTGAAGTGTCTAAGTCACATCATCTAGCTACTGGAGTTCCCCAGGGCTCAGTGCTACCACTTCTCTTCTCCATCTACATGTCATCATTGGGATCGGTCATTCAGAAACATGGCTTTTCCTATCACTGCTATGCCGACGACACTCAACTCTACTTCTCATTTCAACCTGATGATCCATCGGTTGGTGTTCGTATCGCTGCCTGCCTAACAGACATTTCAGCCTGGATGAAGGAACATCACCTGCAACTCAACCTTGCAAAGACAGAACTGCTTGTGGTCTCAGCCAACCCAGCACTTCACCCCAATCTCTCCATTCAGCTAGGTTCATCAACCATAACTCCGTCCAGGACAGCCAGGAACCTTGGGGTTGTGATTGATGATCAGCTAAAATTCACTGACCACATCACTGCAACAACCCGGTCCTGCAGATTTGCACTATTCAACATTAGGAAGGTTAGACCCTTCCTATCAGATCATGCCACACAACTACTGGTCCAAGCTCTCGTTCTCTCCAGACTGGACTACTGTAATGCTCTTCTTGCGGGCCTTCCGGCATGCACTACCAAACCCTTGCAACTGATCCAGAATGCAGCGGCGAGGGTGGTCTTTGGTGAGCCGAAGAGAGCACACGTCACGCCTCTACTCATCAGTCTGCACTGGCTACCAATAGCCACTCGCATTAAATTCAAGGCACTGGTGCTCGCCTTCAAAACATCCACTGGCTCTGCACCAATATACCTAAACTCGCTCGTTCAGACTTACACACCCTCCAGGAACTTGCGTTCTGCCAGTGAACGACGCCTTGTGGTGCCATACCAGAGAGGCATGAAATCGCTGTCACGGACCTTTTCCTGGACCGTTCCCACCTGGTGGAATGACCTGCCTATCTCAATTCGTGCGGCCGAGTCTGTAGCCATTTTCAAAAAACGTCTAAAGACACATCTTTTCCAGCAACACCTGACCGATCGAGAATAGCACTTATCATTCTATTCATTGTCTGTCTGTCTAATTTATAAAAAAAAAATAAAAAAAATAAAAAAAATTGTATATTTCTGTGCTAGACTAACTGAGACTTGTTACAGCACTTGCATATTGCTGATATTGTTGCCCTTCGACTGCTCTAGCTGCTTCTATTGCCCCCATTTGTAAGTCGCTTTGGATAAAAGCGTCTGCTAAATGACTAAATGTAAATGTAAAAATGTACCCATCAATGTTTGAGAACTACAGCAAACTACGGCAACTCAAATAGCTCAAAATTTACAATGCTTGTTTTTCCTCGTGGTGACTTTTTTTTTTTTGTAAATAAAAATGTAATTAACGATTTAAGTAATACTATATGTACTTTATTAGACATTTTTGAAGTAGAAAGTTTGATATTTCAAAACACTATTAATTACAATAACAAGCTGAAAGAACTATTGGTAAAAATAGAACAAAGACTTAAGATTTGACTAGTGAACATGTCTGCCACATGGCCTTACTTTATCAACAGTGATTCCTGGGAAGAGTCGCAGGAGACCCACTTTTTTGTTCAGCTTTGTGTTGACAGTGAATGTGCCAGTTGTATCGGCTGGCCTCACAGTGTCCCAGTTTACTAAAGAGTACGAAATAAAACATCATACTCAAAATAACACGTCTGAATAAAATAAATAACACTGCATTATCACTAATAAGGGAGTTGACATTACATTTCAAGCAGTGTCCTGCAATGTGACATAATATACTATCAAAAATTTAACTTTTTTTCTTAATAATTTGTGCATAGTTATTACATGTGCAGTTTTCATGAACTAATATTAATTTTGAGACTAAACAAGACCAATATTTTTACTTTGTAATTCATTCTTACCACAGTCCACAGGATTATTAAAGTGAGCAGCAAACGATTGGTCAAATGTATTAAAAAGGAAAGGAAAGGAAAACTAATAAAAATGACAAAAACACACAACAAAAGAAGTAAAAAAAAAATGTTTTAATTTAAATTATATACAACCCCAAATCAGAAAAAGTTGGGACAGTATGGAAAACGCAAAAAAAAGAAGAAAAAAAGAAAAAAAAAGTGCTTTCTACATTTACTTTGACTTGTATTTCATTGCAGACAATATGAATAAAAAATATTTCATGTTTTGTTTGGTCAACTTCATGTCATTTGTAAATATGCATCATTTCCTGTCATTCAGACCTGCAACACATTTCAAAAAAAGTTGGGACAGTAAAGCATTTACCACTTTGTAATGTTGCCATTCCTTTTCACAACACTTAAAAGACGTTTAGGGACTGAAGACACCAAGTGATGAAGTGTTTCAGGTGTAATTTTGTCCCATTCTTCCTGCAAACAAGTCTTAAGGTGGGCAACAGTACGGGGTCTTCCACACATTCTCTATTGGAGACAGGTCGGGACTGAGGCAGGCCAGTCAAGTACCCGTACCCTCTTCCTCCGCAGCCAGAACTTTGTAATGTGTGCAGAATGTGGTTTTGCATTGTCTTGTTGAAATATGCATGGACGTCCCTGGAAAAGATGTCTTCTTGAAGGCAGCATATTATGCTCCAAAATCTCTATGTACTTTTCAGCTTTAATGGTGCCTTCACAGAAGTGCAAGTTACCTTTGCCAAGGGCACTGACACAACCCCATACCATGACAGACCCTGGCTTTTGGACTTGTTGCTGGTAACAGTCTGGATGATCCTTTTCTTCTTTGGTCCGGAGCACACGGCGTCCATTCCTCCCAAAAAATACCTGAAATACTGATTCATCTGACCACGGTACACGTTTCCACTGTGTGATGGTCCATCCCAGATGCCTCCGAGCCCAGAGAAGTCGACGGCGCTTCTGGACACTGTTAACATAGGGCTTCCTTTTGGCACAGTACAGTTTTAACTGGCATTTGTGGATGTAACTACGTATTGTGGTACTTGACAAAGGTTTGCCAAAGTAGTCCTGAGCCCATGTGGTGATATCGCTTCTAGATGAATGACGATTCTTGATGCAGTGCCGCCTGAGGGATCGGAGATCACGGTTGTTCAGCTTAGGCTTGAACAGTTTTTTTTTTTAAATGTGTTGCAGGTCTGAATGACAGGAAAGGATGCATATTTACAGATGACATGAAGTTGACCAGAAAAAATATTTTGTGTTCATATTGTCTGCAATGAAATACAAGTCAAAGTAAATTTAGAAATCACTTCTTTTTTTATTTATTTGCGTTTTCCATACTGTCCCAACTTTTTCTGATTTGAGGTTGTATATATATGAAGTAAAGTGTCATAATTTGCTCACTTCAATATTATTCCAAACCATGCAATTTGGCTTTCACATACAAAAAAAAAAGATTCAAAAGCATCATAAAGGATCATAAAAGGAACCTATATGACCATTCCAAATCTTCTGAAATCATATAACGGCTTTATGCAAGTAACATTCAAGAGATAAACAGAAATCGAATGGACCACTTTTACGTTACTTCGATAATGTTACCACATCCTTTTTGGAGCTTAAAGGGATAGTTCACCCAAAAATGAAAATTCTTTCATCATTTTCTTTCTTCTGCTGAAAACAAAAGAAGATATTTTGAAGAATATGGGTAACCAAAACCGTTGATCGGCCCCATTGGCTTCCATAGGTCCCATATTCTAAAAGTATCTCTTTTTTTTTTGTTCAACAGAACAAAGAAACTTATACAGGTTTGGAACAATTTGAGGGTGAGTAAATGATGACAGAATTTAAAATTTTGAGTGAACTATCCCTTCAAAAGCCTCAGTATCAAATGATTGTAATTACATTGAAAAGAGCAACCAATACATACTGCATTTCTATGGCAGAGAAAAAAGTAATAATTTAAAAAAAGAGTCAATTTTGTGTGAATTTTATTCTAAACTAAAACTATTCTATAAATTGACCCATACAGGACTAAGACTGTGTATAAATGTTGGCAGAACAGGAATCACTTTTGATGTCGACTTCAGCATTGGCTAATGGTGGCAGGCTTGGTGAGGTAAACGCATTGAAGCCTCCAGCGTCCACTTTGGTCACACGATTGCCCCTGTACAGCTTATAATGAAAATACAGGCAAACCTGTGAAGAAAGACAAAAAGGGTCTTTTTTTCTTGTCCATTACTTCTTGTCATTTTTTATTACAATAATAGTTATTATAAAATTATTACACTAATTTTATTATTATTACAAAAAAGTATAATCAAGTATCTTTATTGTGCTTCATTGGCATTGCAGAAACAAAATGTTATGCAATACATATAATAATCTCAAAGGACATTTAAGACCACATTCAATAAAATATACAGGAAGTATTTTATTAAAGAAAATGTTCCATATTTTAAAATAAAATAATTTAAATGTTAAATAGTTTTAAATGCTTAAACTAACTGATAATGCAATTCTGTCAGCTATTTTATAACTGCAGTCCTAACATCCATTTCTTTGTATTTGTTTCCTGCCACTCATCTGTTTCTATGGTAACCTTTGTAAGTTAGTTAATATCAGCTGTGTTTAGTCAATTACCTTGTTTGTGTTCACTACTCAAGTTGCACCCTTGCCTGTCTGGTCACCGTTATGTGTAGATGTGTTAATGCCTGCCTTTTGCATCATTTGTTATTAAACTACATTTGGGACTTTAATAATCTATCATAGGTGGAGAGTTCCTGCCTCAAGTGGAGGAGTTTAAGTATCTAGGGGTCTTGTTCACGAGTGAGGGGAGGATGGAACGGGAGATTGACAGACGGATCGGTGCAGCTTCTGCAGTAATGCGGTCGATGTACCGGTCTGTCGTGGTGAAGAAAGAGCTAAGCCGTAAGGCGAAGCTCTCGATTTACCGGTCAATCTACGTTCCTACTCTCACCTATGGTCATGAGCTTTGGGTCATGACCGAAAGGACAAGATCCCGGATACAGGCGGCCGAAATGAGCTTTCTCCGCAGGGTGGCTGGGCGCTCCCTTAGAGATAGGGTGAGAAGCTCAGTCACTCGGGAGGAACTCGGAGTAGAGCCGCTGCTCCTCCACATCGAGAGGGGACAGCTGAGGTGGCTCGGGCATCTGTTCCGGATGCCTCCGGAACGCCTTCCCGGGAAGGTGTTTCGGGCATGTCCAACCGGGAGGAGGCCCCGGGGAAGACCAAGGACACGCTGGAGGGACTATGTCTCCCGGCTGGCCTTGGAACGCCTCGGTGTCCCCCCGGAAGAGCTAGAGGAAGTGTCTAGGGAGAGGGAAGTCTGGGCATCTCTGCTTAGACTGCTGCCCCCGCGACCCGGCCCCGGATAAGCAGAAGAAGATGGATGGATGGATGGATAATCTATCATCATCTTCCTGCCTTCAAACACATCTGTGACAGATGACCATACCTAGATGAAGATGTATAGAGATAACCTCCATAAACGTCACCCCTGGGAAGAACGATGGACTTTTTGAGGGAGGTACTGTTTTTATCTTCCAGGGTGGTAGGTGTCAAGAAGACTATGGGGAGGAGTTTTTAGACACCTGCCTCCAAGTCACCTGCTGTGACCTCACCTTAATGTAGGGATTTTGGTGTGGTCTGGACCATACAATCTGCTTTGAGATGCCGCAAGGAGACCCATGCTGGACGCTAGAGACGCTATATCAACTTTGCACTCTGGATAGATGGTCCTCGTTCATTGTTGACAGAGCAGATTTGTCACAATCGTCCAACCACATCTCACACCTGTCATGCAACCAGTCCCTGACCATCACCCAGAGTCTTGTCCCATCATGGCTGCCACACTTGAGTCTTCAGCCAAGATGGCCACCACGCCTGAGTCTTCAGCCAAGATGGCCGCCACGCTGGAGTCTAAAGCCAAGATGGCCACCACGCCGGAGTCTTCAGCCAAGAGGACCGCACTTGGAAATTAGTCCTCACCAGAACCAGCGGGGGACCACTGGTTAATTGACTTTTGGTCAGAACCCATTCCAGTCCCCGTCCAGAGTCCTGTGACGTCTCCAGTCCCATCCAGAGTCCAGAAACGACTCCTGTCCCCATCGATAGTCTGGAAACGACTCCTGTCTCCGTCCAGAGTCCGAAGACGACTTCTGTCCCTGTCCAGAGTATGGAAATGACTCCAGCCCCTGACCAGAGTCCAGTGATTGATCCAGCCCCTAAACAAAGTCCAGAGAGGGCTGTCTCCTGTCCTGAGTCCAGGTAGAGCTCCGTCTCCTGTCCCGAGCACAGGGAGGGCTCTGGCTGCTGTCCCGTGTCCAGAGAGGTCTTTGTCTCCTGTCCAGAGTCCAGTGATTGATCCAGCCCCTAAACAAAGTCCAGAGAGGGCTGTCTCCTGTCCTGAGTCCAGGTAGAGCTCCGTCTCCTGTCCCGAGCACAGGGAGGGCTCTGGCTGCTGTCCCGTGTCCAGAGAGGTCTTTGTCTCCTGTCCAGAGTCCAGAGAGGACTCCAGCCCATGAGCTCGCTCCAGAGTCCATAGCTCCTCCCAATAATTATTTTTGGCGGGGCTACCCATCCACGGAGGCCGTCCCTGAACTGCTGGTGCCACCCTGGCCTCCTGAACTGCCAGCGTCGCCCTGGTCCCCATGAACTGCTGGATCCATCTTGGATTTCTGAGTTGCCAATACCACCCAGTGAAGTTATTACGACATGAGGACATTCCTTCTGGAAGGGGGGAGTAATGTCAGAGTTACATTTGTTTTCTTCAGTCAAGTGTGTTTCTTTGTTTCTCCACTCATCTGTTTCTATGGTTATCTTTGTTAGTTAGTTCAGTTCAGTTCAGCTGTGTTTAGTCAATTACCTTGTTTGTGTTCGCTACTTAAGTTGCTCCATTGCCTGCACTCTTTGCCTGGTCACCATTATGTATAGATGTGTTAATGCCTGCCTGCCTTTTCTATCATTTGTTATTAAACTACGTTTGGAACTTTAATCATTTGTCTTCATCCTCGTGCCTGCAAACACGTCTGTGACAACCAGGTATCTCGAACATACTGCATTTGTAATGACTACAAAGGCATCACTCACAGAGAATGAAAAAAAAAAAACTCACCTCAGGGATGTCGAACTGTCCTGCTATCAACAGCGCCCCCAAGAGGTTTTCCCTCCCATCATTCCTCAACTCATAAATGGGCACCTGTAACATACAATATGGTTGTGAAGCTAATAGTGAAGTTAACATGATGCACTTTTGATGATCACTAGGTAAATGTTAATATTGGAGGTAACTTAAAAATATTTTTTCCATGTTCATCTTTCTTTAGTGTGTAATGTTGCTGATTGAGCATGAAAAATCTCTGCAAAGTTACAGTTATTCACTATATCAGCGTCACTGTTTGTGAACTCCCTGAAACTCCTCCATTGTAGCCTTAATTTATCTTCCAAAAACAAACACGTCCCAATATCCCTCATTTAAAATAATTCCCGCCCAAGATTGCTTTAGTATGTTGAAAATGGCAACTATGGTAAGGGGTGGCACATTTCCAAAACACACGCAAAGCGGTTTACCAATCAGAGCACATTGTGCTTTTCAGAAGGAGAGACTTCATAGAGAAAGGAACTAAATGGGGCTTAATTCACAAAAGCATCGAGGCCTAAGAAGATTGTAGAACCATTGCCACTAGTGGTCTCTACAATCAACTTATCTCACAATGCTTTTGAGAAATGCAGCCCAGAGCGTTTCTGACAGACTGGGAAGAGAGGAGCTGCAACAATGTAAAATATAGTGGGTACGGAAAGTATTCAGACCCCCTTAAATTTGTCACTCTTTGTTATATTGCAGCCATTTGCACTTGATACATTTTTCATATAGTGCACATTATTTCTTTTATTAACAATTTAATTAATAATTATTAACAATTAGTATTACATTTTTTTTATTAAAAACCTTTAAAAAAACATTTGTGGATTTACAGTTGATTTTGCCCTTTTTCCATAAATAAAAAAGAGATCACATTTCACATACTTTCAAAACTTTTCTTAATTACAATAATGTGACAATAACAGATGATACTTTTACTGAACACTGTTTACTAGTTTAAAAATAATAATAAAATAGATAGTTGATGCTTGTGATAGCAATCCGTCTAAATTCTCATCTTGTTTCATTCTTCTTCATGAGTGAGCGTGATTTGAACTCGAATAACATCCATTAGTCCAGTAACTTCTTTGCAAAAGGTTTATTAACAAAATTAGCTGGAAAATGTTACACGATCAAAAAACTGTATCGCTCCAATATTGCATCACACAAAAAACTAACTGTGCTTGCCGGAAATTACGTCATCGTCAATATGAAATCTTAAAATACACATATTAATTATTTACTCATAATTATTTAACCATTGCTTACAGCACACAATTATTTAACCCACATCTATATAAGAAACAAATAATATATGGCTCTTACAATGCCAATACAGAAACAAGACTCTTTTGGAAAATCAGTCGTTTTTAAACAATCTATTTCCTCTGTTTTCTACATTTCTACAACTCACTGAAAACTATTTGTACTGGTTGTAGGTCTGTAGTAAGTTTTTCTTTTTGCATCTGTAATACTTCCTTTTGTAAAAGAAGCACCTCTTTCTGTAACTTGGCATTCTCACCATTATACTCCTGTCTAGATAAAAAATATGCTTGTGGACAAACAACAATAAATAGACAGAGACAATTATACAACAGCGGGCTTGCTGAAGGCACAGAAGCATTGTTTGGTCTGGGTGCGCTTTATAGCTTTCTGGCCTATGCCACGAATGCAGAGCGTTTCCATAGCGTCAATTCTCAACGCAGCGCGAGTTCCCTTGAAAGGGAAACAACTTTGATAACTTCATCAGTAAATCAATACAAATGCACAATGCATGAGTAGATCATTCTTTAACTTAGCATGCTGAATGTGGTCCAATGTTTCCCTCATATGTGGCACAAGCAATAAGTAATGTGCAATTTATAGCAGTCAAGAGAGCACACCTTTACTTTGAGCTTGTCTTTCTTCCTGCGCTCTTCTCGTTTTCCTTTTTTCAGCTCCGGAAAGATATCATTTGGATGCCATTTCTACCACAACTTCACTTTATCTATTCTTCTTTTCATTTAAATTAAAGCTGCTGTCTGTAACTTTTTTTTGGTTAAAAATGATCCAAATTAAAATTGAGCAAGTAGATAACCAGCAAATGTTCAAAACGATCTCCTCATCTTCCGATTTACAATGGTAATCTTGTAATAATGTGTTATAATTTATGTGGTACTGATGGATTTCAGCAGGAAATTCAAGCATGTCTTTGCATCATTATATCACGTCTGTATACATAAAGAGTCCGGCTAGTAGTAGTATGGCATGTGTGGAGCGGATCGCATGTTCCTCACAGTAACTGGAATAATTAAACATATCCTTTTTATGGTGGATTGTAATCCAGAAAGGTCCAAATGACAACCATCAGTGACAAAAGGAGATTCACCCGTAGTCAAAAACAAAAGATTAGACTGTACGGAAATTGAAATCTACAGGTAACACTAATACACACTAAATACAGCCACACAATGCTGATGTTTTTAACATGAACAATTTGAGAATAAAGTATAACAATACTAATAATTTGCATGGTTTGATGTGATAAGAGCTAATCGATTGTTCAATTTAAATCACCATTGGTAGCGCGATTTATTGTAATGCTTTTTTCTCAGTCGGTCAGAACAAAAGTAGCAGACATGTTACTTACTTGTTCAGATTACAGCTTTAACTAAAAATAGCATCGTGTATGACGAGATGTCATGACGTTATGAGAGACTATTCTGGTCAGTAAAGTTTATATTACCATAGAAATTAGAATATTTGGAATTTGTATTATTGACAGCACATGTTCTGTCATACAAAATGCTTAATAAGCAATTAAGCATTAATAAAGAATAAGCGCAGCACTAAAATACAAAAATGTTCACGTTTCTAATGATTGTGAGCATTTTGGAGAGAAGTGTGTTGGAATCTGTGTATATGAATACTGTTATAATTACAGTTCTCCCACTATATCACAGGCGGTATTAGGCAAATCAGTTCGGATTTTATTTATTCTGTTGTTCTGTTTTTTCATATTTATTGAAAATAAATGCCTTTCCAAACTTATATGCGATGGAAAAAGTGAGAAGAACGAGTTCGGCAAAAGGTGAATGGTCCACTTAAAATGTGTTACCTGTGAGCCAGTGAAGATGACAGGCTTTCCCAGATTCTCACACATGAAGGATAAGGCAGAAGTGGTGTAAGCCATGGTGTCTGTGCCGTGCAGGACGACAAAACCATTGTATTGCTCATAGTTTGCCTGTGAACAAGAGGGAAAAAGTACAGATTTTGACATACCAGATTTACAAAATAGGGCAAATTAGCATGAGAGTGTAATTCCAAAAAAGCGCAGATGGGAGTGGAAAGTTCGGCGCATGATCTACTGACAATGCGCAAATTAATGAACACTGACCAAGCGGCAACCTCCAGCGGTCTCTCTTGAATCCAACACGGATTTCATGGACTGCAATTCATTGACTGGCTGCTAGAGACAGCCTCCAAAAATTAGTCAAATCTGCATCTCCCCCATGTTAAAATGCCAGAAAATAGCTAAAAAAATGTGTTTACAGCCTGGTACAAAAAGTGGTTTTGGTCTATATGGCTAATTTTACCCTTTATGACAACGGTGAGGGGGTGAATTTGTTTGAAACTCATCCGTTTAAATTATATTAAGCCTTAAAGTTCTGCGTAATTAAATCCACCCGTCACTTGAGTGACAGGTGGATTACCACTATGGTCGAGCTAGGTGGGAGTGGTTTCAGCAACCAGGCACTTCCGCTCCACCCACACGACGACACTACATCCATATTTTTTTTACAGTCTATGACACAGACAAAGCCGGATCATTTCCATAATGACCAACTCTACTAGATCTAAATCTACTAGTTAGCGTCTGGTTTAAGGCATGCTTTTTTTGGGGGTGGTAAATAATGGTGCAAACACCAGTAAATTGACTAGCGCAAACCTTGGTAAATCATCTTGCATGATTCATTTAAATACTCTCCTCCCATAAATACTGTGTCTGAAAGGAAAACTCCTACAAATGTACATTTATTCATTTAGCAGACGCTTTACATTTTTTAGCGACTTACAACTGAGGAATACTGGAAGGGATCCATCATGAAGAGGCTAGAATAGGGAGGGAATAGAGGAAAATGGAGGGATTTAAAAAAAAAATGTTTTAAGATGAGGTTAAGTGCTCACAGAAGAGATGAATTTTCAGCTGTCTTTTGAATATTTTAAGTGATTCTGCCTTCCGGATGGAGGTGGGGAAACCAGCAAGAAACAGTGAACGAAAATGTTCTGGAGAGGGATTTTATGCCAATCATGTCGGATTGGCAGGGAAGATGAGAAGCTCAGTCTTTGCCAGGTTGAGCAGCAGGTGATGTTCTTTCATCCACGCTGAGATGTCCGCCAGACAGCTTGAGATTCGTGCAGCTACAGTGGTGTCATCTGGTTGAAATGAAAGGTAGAGCTGTGTGTCATCCGCACAGCAGTGATATGAGAAGCCATGTGCCTGTATGATGGGTCCCAGTGATGTAGTGGAAATGGAGAAGAGGAGAGGTCCAAGCACTGAGCCCTGAGGCACCCCAATAGTCAGTTGATGTGCTTTAGATACCTTGAAAGACCTACCTGTGATATAGGATTCAAACCCTCTCAAACAAATGCATATGCAATAAGGTCAGCCACAAAAATAACTATGTCCACGCCTTTTTGTGTCTTTAGTAAATCCTGACGGTAGTTTTTTTAACGCCAAAAGAGGGTTTTGCACTTACACAAGCTGTAAGTAAATCTGGCCCACCAAGTAAAAAAAATGTTGACCTGTTCACTGATCTACCTTCAAGAAATCTGAAGATTACCTACAATTACAAATTTACAAAAAGTTCCTTTGTTTGTAAAAAAAAAAACAACTAAAAACAGAATCAAATAATTTATCAGATCAGTTCTGTACACAAATTAGTATTTATTCATGTATAACTCTGTACTCGACAGTGCAACCATTTCAGTTTCACAAAGCCCTGCAACTCAAGGCCAAAAATAAAGATGTTTAAAATGGAAGTACCTTAATGTGTTCTCCAATAGTGATCCAGTCACGTGGTTTCATATTACTGGAGTCGAGGAGGGGATCGAGCTCAAAAACTGTATATACAATCCTCTTGTTCTTCTCTTTGGACTTTCTGGGAGGGGGTGTGGGGTGGGGGTAGAACATGTTTAAAAAAACAGCATCATTTAAAAGTTTATTCTAAAATCAAACAAACAACAAAAAACACCCACAGATTTTTCTCCATCTCTGGTAAGATAGCAATCATGATGATAAGTGTGTTCATTAATTATTATTTGTTAAATGTCTTTCTAGTTGGCTTTTTCTAGGGCCCTATAATTTCCGCGATGCAGAAAAAACACAGACGAAATTACGGAATCCAGTCATAAAAACAGATTTTACTGTATAACGCGGGATTTCACAGAATTTGTCACATTTTTGATGAATAATTAAAAAGCAGGTCGGTACACTTAAAACAAATCATGATATAGACTGGTACCTGTGAATATTAAACCGCAAAACAATGTTTAAATATGAATCCTGCATGTTCGTGGCGCAGATGTGCGGTTTCATTTACCTCTCACTCACACACACACTGAAGCAAATGTGTTTTCAGCCTCTAAAACTTCACTATATGACAACATGAATGCATGAACTTCATCTCCAGTTCCGCTCTCAGAGTCACTTCATCAGCATTTTACCATTTCATATGAGAAACTAAACACAGAAACTAAAAGGTCTACAACAACCCATCAAAATAAAAGTTGAATTTAGATACGTCTCAATGTAATAATAATACTAACAAAGCTGCAAGTAGCGATGAAAGAGCCCTCGCACCTGTGCCACTTTAGGAAAATAGTGAATAGTGTGGGCAATATGCATTTAAGTAAATAAAAATAGGAGGACTACATCAGTAGGTGCGTTTACATGGAGCACTGTAATCGGTTTAAAAGTCCAATCCGAATGAAAAAGCTCCATATAAACACCTCAATCGGAATAAAAATGTCCAAACCGAATGAAATTGTAATTGGTTTGAGAGGGGTGGGATAAACCTTTTCATGTTAACGACCTGATCCGATTACTTTGAGTGTACTTCTTTCTGTGATGCGATATACAGCACGCGCGCCCCTACAACTGAAGGACGCGCGCCGCACTCACACCAGGTTAATGTTGACTGAGAGAAAAGCTCATTTTTCTGAGGTATTACACTTTTTATTTCGTAACATGTAATGAACAATGTTGGAATAATGACACAGACATAGCCTGGCTACACCATCTCATC
This sequence comes from Gobio gobio, assembly GCF_949357685.1. NCBI lineage: Eukaryota > Metazoa > Chordata > Actinopteri > Cypriniformes > Gobionidae > Gobio > Gobio gobio. The sequence goes on from NC_137097.1 coordinate 81,850,516, forward strand.
TTGACAGCGTTTGTCCTAGGCTTCAACTGCGTCTGACTTTTGCCACACTTCCTGCTACCAGCTGGTGGCGCTATGACTATAATTACGTTAACTCTTATCAAACATGTGGGTTTGGGGCAGATCGGACATTGTATGCCTGACTTACAACAACTTCCTGTGTCATGGCGAAATATCAAACTTTTTCAGGCCACTACAGACTACGAACACGAAAACTCAAGATCTTCACAATTTAACACAGCAAAGGCCTTAAGATTAGACTGACCAAATATGATTATCTGATTACATCTCTAGGAGGAGTTTGTTAAAGTACAATGTCTGCAAATGGCAAAAACTGCAAAAATTTTGCAAAGAAAATTCTAAATATCTCACTTCCTGTTGGGTTTTCAGATTTTGCATCCAGAACTTTTTGTAGGTTTTGAGCTGGTACATGTGTCTGCCGAATTTCATACTCATACGTGAAATGTAGCGCAAACGTTGCTTAATTGAAATTTTGTAGGTGGCGCTATCGAGCCATTTTGCCACGCCTAATTCTGAAACCCATATCAGATGTACATTTTCACCACTTCTAAGTTTGAGCATGTTTAGGCTCTCAAAAATGCTATATATATAAAATATATATATACTCACCTAAAGGATTATTAGGAACACCATACTAATACTGTGTTTGACCCCCTTTCGCCTTCAGAACTGCCTTAATTCTACGTGGCATTGATTCAACAAAGTGCTGAAAGCATTCTTTAGAAATGTTGGCCCATATTGATAGGATAGCATCTTGCAGTTGATGGAGATTTGTGGGATGCACATCCAGGGCACGAAGCTCCTGTTCCACCACATCCCAAAGATGCTCTATTGGGTTGAGATCTGGTGACTGTGGGGGCCATTTTAGTACAGTGAACTCATTGTCATGTTCAAGAAACCAATTTAAAATGATTGGAGCTTTGTGACGGTGCATTATTCTGCTGGAAGTAGCCATCAGAGGATGGGCACATGGTGGTCATAAAGGGATGGACATGGTCAGAAACAATGCTCAGGTAGGCCGTGGCATTTAAACGATGCCCAACTGGCACTAAGGGGCCTAAAGTGTGCCAAGAAAACATCCTCCACACCATTACAGCACCATCCCAAGCCTGCACAATGGTAACAAGGCATGATGGATCCATGTTCTCATTCTGTTTAACGCCAAATTCTGACTCTACCATCTGAATGTCTCAACAGAAATCCAGACTCATCAGACCATGCAACATTTTTCCAGTCTTCAACTGTCCAATTTTGGTTAGCTTGTGCAAATTGTAGCCTCTTTTTCCTATTTGTAGTGGAGATGAGTGGTACCTGGTGGGGTCTTCTGCTGTTGTAGCCCATCCACCTTGTTGTGTTGTGGCTTCACAAATGCTTTGCTGCATACCTCGGTTGTAACGAGTGGTTATTTCAGTCAAAGTTGCTCTTCTATCAGCTTGAATCAGTCGGCCCATTCTCCTCGGACCTCTAGCATCAACAAGGCATTTTCGCCCACAGGACTGCCGCATACTGGATGTTTTTCCCTTTTCATACCATTCTTTGTAAACCCTAGAAATGGTTGTGCGTGAAAATCCCAGTAACTGAGCAGATTGTGAAATACTCAGACAGGCCCGTCTGGCACCAACAACCATGCCACGCTCAAAATTGCTTAAATCACTTTTCTTTCCCATTCTGACATTCAGTGTGGAGTTCAGGAGATTCTCTTGACCAGGACCACACCCCTAAATGCATTGAAGCAACTGCCATGTGATTGGTTGATTAGATAATTGCATTAATGAGAAATTGAACAGGTGTTCCTAATAATCCTTTAGGTGAGTGTATATATATATATATATATATATATATATAGTGTGACAAGTCTCCCGAGCTCTCGTCAGCGTCGCCCTGGCAACAAACACCGATCACCTGCCAGCACTCAGCACGGACCGGATTGGCACAGCTGCAGGCGATCACCACACCACATAAAGCACCGCACGTGGGAACACCAGTCTGAGCACGAACACTCCATGAAGCAGCGCACTAACCTTTCTCTCTTTCTCAGACAGCAGCCTGTGACACTCCGGCCACCCAGTCCGCGAGTCACCACTGCACCAACGGGAAGAAGGAAGCACCGCGCACCAAAGACTTCACCTCACTGTTTGTTCACCTGCTCACATTAAACCCACCCTCCGGGGGCTTTTCACCTAACACTGTGTTGTGTGATTCTTCACCCTGCCACAGTGGTGGAGAATGCGGGCAAGAGCGTGAAGAATCACCAACCATCCCCGGACTTTTTCTTTGTTTTTTTTTCCTGTTTCCCCAGTCACTCACGAAAACCTGGAAGTAGGGCGGCGCTCCTCCCCGTCATGGAAGACCTGCTCAAATGCTTAACGGAAGTGAGTGCACGTCAGCAACAGATCGCTGAACACCTGGCAGCCCGCCAAGCAACGATAGAAGAAGAGTTCGCCGCCCTCCGCCTCTCCGCTGCCCAACGCGTTCCGCTTCCTGATCCGCGAGTCCGAGCAACCCGGCTGCTACCAAAACTAACGTCTCAAGATGATGTTGAATTGTATCTGCAGATGTTTGAGACCACGGCGGTTCGAGAGAGCTGGGAACGAAGCGAGTGGGCGCGGGTCCTGGGACCCCTATTGTCTGGTGAAGCTCAAAGAGCATACTTTTCTCTTCCCGCTGAGTCGGCTGATAATTATGATGAACTTAAGAAAGAAATCCTCGGACATCTTGGGCTATCCGCCATCTCCGCAGCCCAGCTGTTCCATGAGTGGGAGTTCAAGCCTCGACGCCCAGCCCGCGCCCAAGCCGCAGAACTGTCGCGGCTCACACGTCACTGGTTGATCGAGGGAACACCCACCGCGGTTGCGGAGCGCGTCACCGTGGACCGGATGCGGCGGGCGGTGGGAATGACAAATCCGGCAACCATCGCCGAGCTCGTTGAAGCCATCGAGTTGGCGGAGGCGGCGATGCACCGCGAGCCTGGGGAGCGAGCGCCGTCCTTCCCTCGGAGGGTGGTCCAGGAGCGACGCACGCCGGAAGGTACCCCGCGACCAGTACACAGGCCAGCGGCTCCCGGCCCCGTGGACGAACCGATGCCCACGGAGGAACCGGCCCCGCCAGCACGCGCATGGCTGGCTGGTTGCAGCCTGCATCAGGACCCACCCCGCGGGGCTCCACGAGCGGAGGAAAAAGTGAATGGACGGTAGGTCCTGGCCCTCTTGGATTCCGGGAGCTCGGTCAGTCTCGTCCAAGCCACCGTCCTCCCACCGCAGAAGGCCGTCAAGGCACAGCTCCCGATTACCTGCGTTCACGGCGACACTCGTCATGTTCCGGCCCGCCGAGTGACAATATCAGCGGGCCCTGGCGCCTGGCCAGTGGAGGTTGGCGTGTTGAAAGATCTTCCGGTTCCTGTGCTTCTTGGGCGGGACTGGCCGGGGTTCGAGGAGCTTCTTCGGGCCACCACGCAGCCAGCCAGCCGGGCCGGGAGCCGCCCCCATAGTCGTGGCCGCCGGAAGAGGAGCCACAACACCGCCCTATTGGCGACAGACAGCGGGAGAGATGGTGAGTCCCCCTCCCCGGTTACTGACGTGTTCTTTGATGTCTTCCAACAGGTCCAGGGAGGGGGCTCGTTCGCGAAGGCCCAGCTGGAAGATGACCGGCTCAAGCATTGCTGGTCGCAGGTCCGGACAGTGGATGGCCACGAGCACCAACCAGCACCCCATCCTCTCCCGCACTTCGTCGCACTGGAACGGCCTGTTGTACTGTGTCGCCCAGCGAAGGGGGGAGGTAAAAGAACTGCTCGTGGTTCCCAAACCAAACGTGGAAATGGTCATGGAGCTAGCCCACAGCCATCCGATGGCCGGCCACCTGGGAACCGCCAACACCATCCAGCGATTTCGGGACCGTTTCCACTGGCCGGGCTTGGATGGAGAAGTGAAGCGGTTCTGCCAAGCCTGTCCCACCTGCCAGAGGACCGCGCCACGAGCACCTCCCCCCAGTCCGCTCATACCGCTGCCCATCATCGGGGTACCTTTCGAGCGAATTGGAATGGACCTGGTGGGGCCGTTGCCGAAGTCTGCCCGTGGACATGAACACATCCTGGTGATTGTCGACTACGCCACCAGGTATCCAGAGGCACTTCCCCTACGGAAGGCAACGGCAAAGAACATCGCCAAGGAACTCTTCCTCCACTGCACCCGAGTCGGCATCCCAGCGGAGATACTGACGGACCAAGGAACTCCCTTCATGTCCCGGCTAATGGCTGACCTCTGCCGGCTGCTGAAGGTGAAGCAGATCCGGACCACAGTATACCATCCGCAGACAGACGGCTTAGAAGAGCGCTTCAATCAAACCCTCAAGCAGATGCTCCGGCGAGTGGCCGCCGAAGATAAGCGAGACTGGGACCTGATGCTTCCCTACGTCCTGTTCGGAGTCCGCGAAGTTCCCCAAGCCTCCTTGGGTTTCACCCCGTTCGAGCTACTCTTCGGCCGTCAGCGACGAGGGCTCCTGGATGTAGCCCGGGAAGCCTGGGAACAGCAGCAGCCGGCACCTCTCCGCTCCGCCATCGAACACGTGAGGGAAATGCGTGAGCGGATCGAGAGGGTCATGCCATTAGCACGGGCCTGGGGGCGGTCCTTTCCCAGGTCCGCGAAGGTGAAGAGCATCCGGTCACGTACATCAGCCGTAAGCTGACCCCAGCCGAAACCAGGTATGCGGCGGTGGAGAAGGAAGCCCTGGCCATAAAGTGGGCAGTCCTGGAGCTCCGCTACTACCTGCTGGGATGCCGCTTCACCCTGATGACGGACCACGCCCCGCTGCAGTGGAGGGCCCGAGCCAAGGACACCAACGCCAGGGTGACGCGGTGGTTCCTGGCACTCCAGGACTTCCACTTTACGGTGGTGCATCGGGCCGGGACGGCCAACTCCAACGCGGACGGACTCTCCAGGCTGTGGTCGGCTTACGCAGGTCTGTCAGGGCGCACTCCCCGCCCACCCCTATGTTCCCCAATGTGTGTGTCTAACTATCGTTACAGGACCAGAGCGACGCTTAGGGGGGGGGAGTGTGACAAGTCTCCCGAGCTCTCGTCAGCGTCGCCCTGGCAACAAACACCGATCACCTGCCAGCACTCAGCACGGACCGGATTGGCACAGCTGCAGGCGATCACCACACCACATAAAGCACCGCACGTGGGAACACCAGTCTGAGCACGAACACTCCATGAAGCAGCGCACTAACCTTTCTCTCTTTCTCAGACAGCAGCCTGTGACACTCCGGCCACCCAGTCCCTCTGACGTCACCGCGAGTCACCACTGCACCAACGGGAAGAAGGAAGCACCGCGCACCAAAGACTTCACCTCACTGTTTGTTCACCTGCTCACATTAAACCCACCCTCCGGGGGCTTTTCACCTAACACTGTGTTGTGTGATTCTTCACCCTGCCACAATATATATATATATTTATTTTTTTAAATAGTTGTTTTTATGAATTTAATTAATTAGACATATGTGTGTGCATGTGCGTAGGAACTTACGGCAACGCCAGCGTGTTCTCCGCAAGTCTCTGTGTCTGAGTGTAGTCCTCATCATTCAGAAAAGGGAGATTGCGTAGAAATTGAACTAAAGCATTAGGTTGTGGAGACAGAACTGCAAATATAGAAGAGAAGCCTGTAAAAAGTTATGAACAAATGCACCAAATTTATATACACACCGTACAAACTTACAGATTTTCATGTTTGCAACCCTCAGGTTCTTTTGACCAGAACTCCCCCAGCATCAACAATGAAGCCAATAAATAAACATGTTGAATATGTGTGTATACTATGCTAATAATGCATCATTTTTGCACATTTTGATATTTTGAACCACATTCCCTTTTACAGGGTAGAAAAAAAATTGTATCTAGAGTTACTAATTTTATACTATTTATGCTGAAAGTTCAATGAAAATATGGTTTACATATCAAATAACTATGTAAAAATAATATAAAAAAGCTGTTCACAAAGTACAAAGACAGTCAAAGGTATGGTTAGGTTTAGGGGTTTAATCATATTATATTATATTATATGAATTATATTATGAGACTATTTAATTATATTTTTTATGACAATTTATCATCAGCAAAAAAATGTATAATCATGACAGGCCTAACAATGTGGTAATGTCTATTTACTGGCTAATCCAGTTGATTAAATACTTTACAGATAAAATGTAGCACTGAATGTTTTGATGTCCAGAGAGGTGAAAGGAAAATGACATCATGCAGACCTGTAATGGCAGAAAAAAAGCTTGCAGAACAATTTATCCCAGGAATTCTTTTTCCACCAGACCTGCTGCTGTCTGCGTTTCCATCGCGGTCTAAAGTACCGTGAAGATTAGTCCGGCGACGTAGTACTGCACGCAACTTTCCAGGTCCCGCTGGATTTCGTTCTCCACATATAACTTTAATAAGTCTATCTGTCGTATTTTTTAAACTCCATTGTTGATTTGAATAGCAAACAACTCTTACTGTGTGAGCTCAACCAATCAGCACGTTCAGCACCCTTGTCCCATCGTGCATTGTAATGAACATCGCAATGAGTTCATTCATGAAGTTGTGTGAACAACACACAGCATCCGTCAACATCCGTGCACATGCGCACATTGGTCAGAATGGTAATAATGCGATTAAGGTGTTTACATGCCTGTTTATTGCGATTAAAAATGGCGTACGCCACATAGTTTAATTCGACTATGGTTACCATGATTATGAGCTTAATCGCATTAGTTTGATCTACTGTATTGCGTTTACATGAGGTAAAGTTTAATCGCAATATTGCCAAAATACCATTATAATCGCATTATGAGGGAGCATGTAAACACACTGAATGTTTGTTGCATTTCTGTTATGTAGTACACTCTCTGTCCTTGAACTCTGATAAACTGTTTAATAAAGATGAATGTTTTTGTGGTTTGACCTTGCAAATTATTTAAAAGATGCTATCATTTTTATCAGTGTTTGTTTTAGATTAGATACTTTTTAAAGATAAAGATCCACGTTTGTAAGTCAATTCAAGCAGTATTGTGCAGGAAATGGCACTGAAGCCCAGTGTCGGAATTCTCAGAAAACACAAACAACTTTTTACAGAAGGCAAATATTTGTCCGTTCTATTAATAGAATTTGCTCATTAAGTCATAAAAGAAGATCAGTATCCTCTTCAAGTGTTACATCATGGCATATGCTCAGAAAATTGGAATTAGGCTAGATCTAGAAAGCTTGAGCATCATTTATTTACAGATGCCACTTTATCATAACGGCATTAATACATTCTAGGTTCATCCGAAAGATAATTATTAGGCTCCTTTCCAAAGACCCATGCATAAATATTTACACCTACCATTTAAACTGCCCTCTTAATCACTGTTGTTTTTTTGTTGTTGTTTTTTTTTTGGAATATGAGCAAACAAATAATCCCATAAACATGTCATGACATATAAATTCGTATATCATATGTGAACCCTCATGTTGGCAGGTGTTTACCGTTATTGTCATTCATTGTCATTCCAATGGTTCCGCCGGTGTTTATGACCAGGACCCTCGCCCTGTCATCAGGTATCTGCAATTGAAGCACATCAGACTTAGGCCCAATCCCATTTCTACCCCTTAGCCCTTCTCTTTCCCCTACCCCTTCGTTTTGCGCGTTCACGTGAAGGGGTAGGTGTGTCTCGATTCTTTTTTGGCTGGAGTGGTAGGGGTAAGGGGAAGGGCCAGATAGCCCTTCAAACTAAGATTTTTCAGGACCACACTTCGAACGAAGGGGTATGAGGAGTTTCCCTCCACCGACTACCGTGCTGCATAGAATGTGTGTGTGTTGCCACTCGGGATCGATCACTTGCGTATCGCCTGGCTGCCGTTTTCACCGTAGCTTGCTAAACGCACTATTTGGGTGATTTGAACACATATTAATAATAGTTTAAAAATATATATCTGGCCATCCTTCATAACGCAGTCGATATTTACATCACATATCGTCTGTAAACGCTCGCGTTACCAAGGCAACGACTGACTTAGCGTATAAGGTATGAACATTATCGCAGACCACAGTGGATAACGAAACCATATCCGTACCGGCCGGCTCGGATCAGCACGGAATGGAACGGTTAATAAACAAAGAGAACAGCGGCTTCACCAGTCTTGTATGTTCTGTATCATTCTGTATCATCTTAGGAAACTCTGTCTCGTTTTGAACTGAAAACGAGCGCAATTTTATTAAGTCCAAATACAGCGCAAAACTCTGTTGGGAGTGAATAATTTGTTAAACGTGCTCGTGCCTGATTTCTGTTAGATATAGGCTAGCCTACGCACTTCATTGCTGTTCATACTGATAAAATGTCACAGGAAATTATAATAAATGAAACGGGGTATGATGACATGTAATGGTATAGTAGTGGTGTCCCATTTCAAAACAGAATTGGGATTGGGCCTTAACCTGCTACCAGAAAGAGCTCGATCCAGCGCGGTCATGCTTGTTAAGGACGGAGCTGTGGGATTACAAATTTAAGGTAAAATTTACAGCAAGAGTTTTCTGCCAGTTCCTGTTCTCTTTATTGTAAGTCAAATGAGCCAGATTACTGAGATTCTCACCTTTTGCCCTTAATGGCTCTTGAAGCCCCTGTTCCATTTTGAATCGTTATACTGATTGGATTAGGACTGGTGACACTCTAGAGTCTGGGGCAGGCCTCTTTACCTGGATACTTCATGTTGCCCCCAAACAACCCTAGCAAGATCACATTTGTGCTCCATGTATTTACAAAATCCTGCATACAGCCCTGTTGCTAGATTTACCCGAATGTTTTATGGTGGGACCCCCCATAACACTTGATTCAATTCGAGCACTGGTTTTAGGATCTCTCCTGTTTTTACTCTGCTGAGTTGAGAGTAACAGCATTCACAGGTGTTCGTACAGAATCAACTGCGTTACAACCCACGTCTGCCTTTCAGTGAGACTATCGCGTCAACAAAGTGAACCATAGCATATTGTTAGAAGGTAACTGAGTATTTTACACGGTTTTCGTATGGTGATTACAGGTCTCAAATCCTCCTTTGGGTTTAGTGGTTTTCTTTTCCCAATAATATTTTAGATTTATTTGTTCAGTTTGTGCTATTTTGTTTATATTAATTTCTTTGTGTTTTCATGTCATAATAATTGTGTTTTTTTCTTTTGGTTTTTTTTTTTTATGGTATTCATTTTTGTTGTAAAATCTTTGTTTTACTTATTGGTGCACCACTGTATGGGAGGTCTTATTTTCATGTTTGGCCTGTGTTTCATGTATGGTTTGGATATTTTTGGTTCCCTTTCAGTCGGTCACGTTCGGCGTACGTCGGACGTACCGACGAATTGTGATCACTTCTGGGAGCCCCTATCAGCTTCGAGCTATATAGAACCGGCCAATGAACAATTGCCGTGCGAGATTTGCATCTCGCGCTCTGCCCCGCACTGTGGGTATAAACAGGAAGCGAGATCGAATGCACGCTGTCATTCACTTCGGAGCCAAACGGCATATGAAGAGGACTCTCAAATACGATTTGAGTTATTTCAGCTGCTATAAGCAAGTTATTGAGACCGGAGAACGAGAGAGATGCGTGTTGGAGAAACGGCACACTTCAGCGGGATCGCGCTGACTCACCGGCTGCCTCTCCAAGACAGAGAAAAACTGCTGTTGTCCCAGCAACATCCTGTTGGTCTGGTTGGGCGTTTTTCCTGTTGAGTACAGGCACGGGCTGCACACAAACCCCGTGCGCTGTCGCGTTTCCCCCTGAGTGCTTCAGCAGAAGAGCGTTTCCTCACAAAAGAGCTTCACGGGTGACGCTGCGTCTTTTTCAAGATGGCATTCCACCCGTGCGTTTCTGGATGCGGTCGTTCCCTGGCGCCTACTGACGGTCACAATCGCTGTCTCACGTGTTTGGGCAAACAGCACGCTGAGGCGGCGTTTGTGGATAGTTCATGTTCCCACTGCGGGAACATGACTATCGCGGAACTAAGATCCAGACTCTCCTACCTCCGGGCAGGTGAAGTCCCCTTACCCATCCCACGAACTAGTGCTACCCCTAACCCGGGTAGACCTACTTCTTTGGATGGCCAGGGCAAACCCGCCGAGTGAAACTCCGCAGGCCCCTATTCCCTCGGTTCCGCAGCCGGTAGAGCTCCCAAGAGAACCCGCTGGTCCCTCCCATGGGCGGCCACTGGTTACTTTCGGAGCTCCAGCAGACGAGCAGATGTCGATCGCTGCATCGGAGGGGGAGTTTCAGTCCTCGGAGGATGAGGGGTCAGCTGTACTGCCTCCCTCTGGGAGAGTGGCAACGGCTGTCCCGGACCCCGAGTTGAATACTATGCTTGCCCGGGCCGCCGAAAGGGTAGGGCTCGTGTGGAACCCTCCACCGTGTCCCGAACCCTCTAGGTTGGACGATTGGTTCCTCGGGGCGGGTCGCGCTGGTTCTCAGCGTCCCGCCCCGACACCTTTCTTCCCGGAGGTGCATGAGGAGCTCACGAGGTCGTGGACGGCACCTTTTTCTGCCAGAAACCGACCGAGTGACTCCTCCCCCCTCACTACCCTCGATGGCGGACCAGCCAAGGGTTACGTGGGGATCCCACCAGTGGAGCGCGCCGTCGCGATGCAACTGTGTCCGGCGACCGCCTCCAACTGGCGCGGTGACCCACGTCTCCCGTCCCGAGCCTGTAAGTTCTCCTCCGGTCTGACTGGGAAGGCTTACAAGGCTTGCGGACCGGCTGCGTCCACCTTGCATGGCATGGCGTTGCTGCAGGTCCACCAGGCCCAAGCACTCCTTGACATGCACGAGGGTAGGCTTGACCCAGAGCCCGTCCGGGAGCTCTGTAAAGTCAAGCTCTGTAAATGTAAAGTCACCGTCCGTGCCATTGGTCAGGCGATGTCCACGCTTGTGGTCCAGGAGCGTCATCTCTGGCTAAACCGGGCTGACGTGAGGGAGACCAATAAATATCGGTTCCTGGACTCCCCCATCTCGTCAGCTGGGTTGTTCGGCGACGCGGTCGAGAGCTTTGCCCAGCAGTTCTCCGCCGCCCAGAAGCAGACTGAGGCCATCAAGCACATCCTGCCCCGGCGGCCCGCTGCTGCCTCCACCCCGCCGCCGATGGCACCGCCTCCGACTGCTCGTCGCCGAGGACGTCCACCTGCCGCCGCCTCCGTCCCCGCCAAGGCACCGCTGCAGCCTAACACCAGCCGACGGCGTGGGGCCGGCTGTGGGAAGGATGTCCAGCCCGCTCAGGCCGCTGCCAAGCTAGGTGGCAAGCGTCGTCGCAAGCGACCCTGAGACGGGCCGCCCAGAGATGGAGGAAACTGCTCTTCGGGAGATGGCTGCAGCACCACTCCCTCCCCCGGAGGAGGGCCGGGGGAGAATCTTTTGTTTGAGATCTGTTCCCACCAACACTTCAATAAAAGAGCAGTTTCCAATATCTCTGGGTGCCAAGAGAGCGTGCTTGGCGGTGGTCGACGCTCCCATGCCTCGCCACCCTCAGGTGCCTCTCCCTTCGCCAGCAGGGGACGCCGGCTGTAGGGACGCACACAAGCGGCCTCCCCACACTCGCACGTCCCCTCCGCGGATGCAGGTAAGTGTTGCACAGCACACTCAGATCCCGCTTCGGGCCGCTCCCATGCCGTCCGAGCCGGATCCCTGCGTTCCGCCTCGCTGCCCCGCTGCGGGTACGTCTGTGGTGCCGTTGGTCCAGCAATCGACCCGAAGGACGCGTACTTTCATGTCTCGATTCTCCCTCGACACCGGCCCTTTCTGCGCTTCGCGTTCGAGGGACGGGCATATCAGTACCGCGTCTTGCCCTTCGGCCTGTCCCTGTCGCCCGCGTCTTTACGAAGGTTGCGGAGGCGGCCATTGCTCCCATGAGAGAGCATGGCGTTCGCATCCTCAACTACCTCGACGACTGGCTGATCCTTGCCCAGTCGCAAGAGCAGTTGTGCGAACACAGGGACAAGGTGCTCAGTCACCTCAGCCAGTTGGGACTTCGGGTCAACTGGGAGAAGAGCAAACTCTGTCCCGCACAGAGGATCTCTTTTCTCGGTATGGAGATAGACTCGGTTGCCATGACAGCGCGCCTCACAGAGGAGCGCGTCCAGTCAGTGTTGAACTGCTTGAATTCGTTCAGAGGCAGGACAGCGGCACCACTGAAACATTTTCAGAGGCTCCCGGGGCATATGGCATCCGCAGCCGCAGTAACGCAGCTCGGATTGCTTCATATGAGACCGCTTCAACGCTGGCTACACGACCGAGTCCCGAGATGGGAGTGGCACAGCGGATCCCTCTGTGTCCAAGTGACTCCGAGGTGCCGCCAAACCTTCAGCCCCTGGTCGGACCCTTCGTTTCTACGGGCGGGAGTTCCCCTAGAACAAGTGTCCAGGCACTCCTTTGTCTCCACAGATGCCTCAGCCACGGGCTGGGGTGCCACGTACAACGGGCTTGCAGTTTCGGGTCTGTGGACGGGGCCTCAACTGCAATGGCATATCAATTATTTAGATAGTATTTAGATAGTATATAGTTTTAGATAGTATTCACGTGGGAGACATCACATTGCTGCTAACCAGGTTATTATTTCAACAATAATATCTGTGGAGAAGGATTGTAACATCGATGTCATTTTAATAAAGTGTCAACCATTTGTACTCTGGCTTCTAGTTCATTAATTGGAACTGTTAAAATATCATTGTTAGGGTCCCCTAACCTGGAAAAGTGGGGGTGGCATAATCAATTTGGTCACGTATATATATCAGTATTTTAATAGCTATATTTACAATTTAAAAACAAAACCTAACCATTTTAATGGCTGCAACAATGTGTAATAGGGAGGATACTTTTTTTTTTTAAAACACGGGCTCCAGTCAGACCCGGGCCGAGAATTTGGAAAAGCTGTCGGACACGGGCCGGGCTAGGGCCTAGATTTGAGGCCTGTGCAGGGCTCTAAGCAGAACTATCACAGTTGATACGTGAATTTCTGGCATTGTTTGGGGATGTCCCATCACAAACTCATTTAATAGAGCACGACGTAAATGTGGGTGACGCTCCACCTATACGCCAACGATTTTATCGTGTTCCTTTTGAAAAACCTCTAAAATTGGAGTCGGAGATTCAGTATATGCTGAAAAATAACCAGTGTTGGGCACGTTACTTTAAAAAAGTAATTAGTTATAGTTACTAGTTACTTCTTACAAATAGTAACTGAGTTAGTAACTGAGTTACATCATTATAAAAGTAATTAATTACCAGGGAAAGTAACTGTTACTTTTTTTTTTCTTCAAATGTTCAAATATGTCAAATAACTTGGATGCCCCCAATATTAAATATGTTAAATTAATGAATTGGACAGAGGTGGGTAGAGTAGCCAAAATCTGTACTCAAGTAAAAGTACAAGTACTTACGGAAATATTTACTCAAGTAAAAGTAAAAGTAACAATCGTAATATTTACTTGAGTAAGAGTAAAAAAATATTTGATGAGAAAACTACTCAAGTAGTTAGTTACTAGTTACTTTCGATCTGATTGATAAGAAGCGAAAACCCTGAATTTCAGGCTACTTGGAGATAGGGTTGCCACCCGTCCCGTAAAATACGGAATCGTCCCGTATTTACAAGCAAAATGACGCGTTCCGTATCAAACCAATACGGGACGCGATTTGTTCCGTATTTTACATAGGTCACACATAGTTCAATAAACACACAAGGATTTTGCAGTGTGGAGAATACTGATAGCAAATATAAACAAATCAATTTCACAATAAGTAGTACAGGAGCTCATTTGTGCGTGATTGCGTTTTAGCGGCTTTGTTGACATAGCGGCGGAGTCTCGAGAACATGCGCTGTGCCAGAGTGTGCCTGAAAACTTGCGCGTTTTTTAAAAAACATGTCGAGCTCGCGTCGCGTGCGTCCACCGTTTAAACGCAAGACAATCTCCAGATATAGAGCTGAATATCAAAAAGGTATCAATGGGTCTGTCCAGTAACTCATGAGGAACCTCAGGCCAACTGCACACTTTGTGAGAAGCATTTCAGTTGCTCAGACTGACTGACTTAAAGCAACAGCGGTGACAGACACATCTGTGCTTCTAAAGGTAGCCTATAGTTTTTTTTAATGGATAATATCTTAATATAATATTCCATAAATTATCAGAGCTTGGCAGACAGAATTATTATTTTTTAGACTGGTTAATTAATAGATTATAGCCTAATAAATGTAATTATTAATTTATAATTTAGCTACGCTATAATCATACATAACCAATAATCCTGTCGTATAAAGTTTATGACATTTAAAAAATGTTTTTGATAAAAATGGGACCAATAACTACATGATAATATAGTCATAATTTAAGTAAATTAATTAAAAAAAATTACATTTTTGAAATTCAAAAAAGTGATTAGTGGTTCAGAATGACTGCTTAAAGAGACAGTTCACCCAAAAATGAAAATTCTGTCATCATTTTCTCACCCTCAAGTTGTTCCAAACATGTATACATTTCTTTATGTTGAACAGATAGGAAGATTACTATGGAAGTCAATGGTGCCCCCAAAGAAGCCTGGTTACAAACATTCTTCAAAATATCTTCTTTTGTGTTCAGCAGAATAAAGAAACTCATACAGGTCTGGAACATCATGAGGGCGAGTAAATGATGACAGCATTTTCATTTTGGGCTGAACTGTCCCTTTAAAGTGCACCAAATAGGCTACTAAAAAGTTCTTTAGAAATAAATAAAATAATCAAATTTAAAATAATATAAAATGTGCTCTGTTGCAAGTTCAACAGAGAGGGGGGGGGGGGGGGGGATGATGGGGGGGGTCGTGAATGGGTGTCCCTTATTTTGCCACACCAAAGGTGGCAACCCTACTTGGAGAGCTTTCACACACCTCTCTGTAACACTTTACAATAAGGTTGTATTAGTTAACATTAGTTAATGTATTAGTTAACATGAACTAACCATGAACAACACCTCTTTTCAGCATTAGTTAATCTTTGTCAACGTTAGTTCATAAAAATCCAGCTGTTCATGGTTTATTCATGTTAGTTCACAGTGCATTGACTAATGTTAACAAGATTTAAATAATGCATTAGTAAATGTTTAAATTAACATAAAGATAAATAAGTGCTTTATAAGTGCAGTTCATTATTAGTTCATGTTAACTAATGTAATGAACCTTATATGTGTGTGTGTGTGTGTGTGTGTGTGTGTGTGTGTGTGTGTGTGTGTGTGTGTGTGTGTGTGTGTGTGTGTGTGTGTGTGTATGTGTGTGATTAATGGTTAAACAGTGTAAATTAATGGTGTGCTGGGCTAACTAGAGCTCTTCTTAAAACATACTTTGTTCTTATATTTTTATAAGTATATAGGCTATTCTTTAGGTAGGAATAAAATACAATACCGTTTTTATTTGTATGTATTTTCTACACTTCAGACAGGTGTCTGTCTGGATTTGTGTATAAATGCAAGACGTCACATTAGGCTATTCAATTTGTTTCGTTTTGTGAAGAAAAGGATATGTAAATGTGAAGATGTGAACGTTTATTCGTGGACGTGTGTTGTTTGGAGGATTCAAACGATTTGTCATTGCTTGCACAAGAGCGCATATGAGGAAAACACTCGGACAGTGTGTGAAATAGTATTATAATAAGGGAAAATTTCCCATAGTTACCAAATGACCGTTAATAGTGTTCAAATATAGGCATCATTGTGAGACTTACCGCTACATGTTCTTTTCAGGGTGGAATTCTTTTATGCTGAGAGATGTCAGTTCGTTTTGGTGCACACAACATGCATCGCATTATGAAACTATTCTTTTTGACATCTTGGAGTGAAAACATAGACTGAACTTGAGGCCACGGGCAATCTGCCTCCCGTAGCTCACACACATCTTCCTCTGCTTCGGCCATCATCTTCCGACTAAACGCGCGCTAATTATAAGCGGGTGATGCAGAGCCACCTCTCGCAAGCAGCCTCTCCAACGTTTCGCGAGACTTGCGAAAGTCATATTAACTTATTTTAATATATATAATATAATTATTAACATTTGACAGTAACGGAGGAACGCCACCAAATTAGATTAGATTAGATTAGATTCAACTTTATTGTCATTACACAAGTACAAGTACAAGGCAACGAAATGCAGTTTAGGTCTAACCAGAAGTGCAATAGCAGCAAGTGCAGGATATATACAATGGTTGCGTAAGTGCAGGACATAAAAATGTTCTGAATATATATAAATATGTATAAGTAGAGAGATGGTTATTACTATAAGTAGAACTGAATTTACAGATGAATATATACAGTGAATAAATATACAGATGGCTATTACTATAAACAGAATTTACAGGTGAATATGTACTATGAATAAATATACAGATGGCTATTACTATAAACAGAATTTACAGGTGACTATGTACTATGAATAAATATACAGACGGTTATTACTTGAACAGAATTTTACAGTTAGAGGTATACAATAATATGTTAGGCTAATATGAGGAATATAGCAGTGGATTAAGTTAGTACAATAAATTATGGACAGAGCTATCCGAAAGAAAGTGTAAAAGTGCAGTGGAAAGTGGTTGCATATTCCAGTTAGAAGTACGGTGCAAAATGCAAATGTAAACATTGTTACTGTAAATACAGTCGGCAGTGCAGATGAGCATTATCCAGTTACGGTATGGTGGTGCAGAATGCATAAGTAAACAGTTGTTACTGTAATAAACAGTCAGTAGTGCAAATAACAAAGTGAAGGCAGATGTGAGGTAGGAGAGTTATCAGTTTATGAGGGAAGTGGATCAACGGGGGTTTGAGTTCAATAAAGAGACAGCTCTGGGGAAAAAACTGTTCTTTAGTCTGCTGGTCCTGGTCCGGAGGATCCTGAAACGCCTGCCGGAGGGCAGGAGAGAAAACAGTCTGTGGGCTGGGTGAGAGGAGTCCTTGAGGATGCTGCGAGCTCGATGCAGACAGCGTTTCCTCTGGATGTGCTCGATGGCAGGCAGTGGAGTCCCTGTGATGCGCTGGGCAGTTTTCACCACCCGCTGCAGTGCCTTGCGCTCCGCAACAGAGCAGCTCCCATACCACACTGCCACACAGTTGGTCAGGATGCTTTCTATTGCGCAGCGGTAGAAGTTCACCAGGATGGCCGAGGAGAGCTGATTCTTCCTCAGTGTCCTCAGGAAGAAGAGGCGCTGGTGAGCCTTCTTGACCAGGCTGGAGGTGTTGGTCGTCCACGACATGTCCGCCGAGATGTGGATCCCCAGGAACTTGAAACTGGAGACACGCTCAACAGCCATTCCATTGATGTGGATGGTGTCGTGTGTGCCTCTTGACTCCTTCCTGAAGTCCACGATGAGCTCCTTCGTTTTGGTGGTGTTGAGGAGCAGGTTATTATCAGCGCACCATGTGGCCAGGTGCTGGATCTCCTCCCTGTAGGCAGTCTCATCGTTGTTGCTGATGAGACCAATCACCGTAGTGTCGTCCGCAAACTTGACGATGGAATTAGTTCCATACACAGGCTTGCAGTCGGAGGTGAAGAGGGAGTAGAGAAACGGACTTAGCACACAGCCCTGTGGTACACCAGTGTTGAGTGTGATGGATGTGGAGCAGGTGGATCCTGATCGAACATTCTGGGGTCTGTCAGTTAGGAAGTCCAAAATCCAGTTACACATTGAAGTGTTGATGCCCAGGTCTCCAAGTTTGGCAATTAACTTGGATGGGATGACAGTGTTGAATGCTGAGCTGAAGTCAACAAACAGCATGCGTGCATAAGTGTTTTTACTGTCCAGATGGGTGAGCACAGAGTGCAGTGCCATGGAAACGGCATCCTCTGTGCTCCTATTGCTGCGGTAGGCAAACTGGTGTGAGTCCAATGTGGATGGTATAGAGTCTTTTAGGTGTTCCAGGACCAGCCGCTCAAAGCACTTCATAATGATGGGTGTGAGTGCTACAGGGCGGTAGTCATTAGGGCACCTCGGGCTGGAGTGTTTCGGCACTGGCACAATGGAAGTGCGTTTAAAGCATGATGGTACAGCTGCTTGGGCGAGAGACAGGTTGAAAATGTCTGTAAAAACCCCAGCGAGCTGCTCCGCACATGCCCTGAGCACACGTCCAGGGATGTTGTCTGGTCCAGCAGCCTTGTGCGCGCTGATCCGGCTCAGTGCCTTGCAGACATCTGTGGTGGAGAGTGTGATTGGTGGGTGGTCAGCTGAGGGTTTGAGCTTGGTGGCAGTTTCTCTGTTGTCTCTTTCAAAACGAGCATAAAAGTAATTTAGCTCATTCAGGAAGTTGACATCAGTGGCTGCGGGGGTGGAGTGGGGGGGTTTGTAGTCACTGATGGCCTGGATGCCCTGCCACATGCGTCGAGGGTCAGAGTTGGAAAAGTGACCCTCAATCTTAAGCTTGTAGCAGTGCTTGGCCTTTTTGATGCCCCTCTTCAGGTTTGCCCTGGATGCGCTGTAGGCTTGTGCATCTCCTGATCTGAAGGCAGTATTGCGTGACTTCAGCAGGAGTCGTACTTCCCTGTTCATCCAAGGCTTCTGATTTGGGTATGTGGTGATCTGTTTCTGGGTTGTAACACTGTCGATGGTGGTATTGATATGATCCAATACTGAGGAGGTGTAGGAGTCAATGTCCGTGTGAGCGCCACTGGTGGCTTGAGAAGCAAACATACTCCAGTCTGTGTTTAGAAACCTTTCCTGGAGTGTGGAGTCTGCCCCCGCAGGCCACACCTTGATGGTTTTCATTGATGGCTTCACGCGGTTGATGAGGGGTGAATATTTGGGTCTGAGAAACAAAGAGAGGTGGTCTGACTGTCCCAGGTGGGGGAGGGGTGTCGCAACGTAAGCTCCGGCCATGTTTGTGTAGACATGGTCTAAGGTTTTGTTTCCTCTGGTGTGGCAGGAAACATGCTGGTGAAACTTGGGTAGCACTGACTTTAAGTTTGAGTGATTAAAGTCACCTGCAACAATAAACGCAGCTTCCGGGTGATCAGTCTGTTGTTTACTGATGGCTGCGTGAAGTTCTTTCATAGCAAGCTTGGCATCAGCATCGGGTGGAATATAAGCTGCTGTGATAATAGTGGAGGTGAACTCCCGCGGTAGATAAAACGGTCTACATTTAACCATGAGAAACTCCAGGTTAGCTGAACAATGACTCCCAACAATAGCAGAGTTTGTGCACCAAGCTTTGTTAATATAAATGCACAATCCACCCCCTCTGCTCTTCCCAGAGCCATCTAATGTTCTATCCGCCCGGAGTGTGTGGCGTCCCGCTAGCTCGATAGCGGTGTCCGGTATTCCGCTGTTTAACCAGGTTTCCGTGAATATTAGGACGTTACAGTTCAAAAGTTTCTTACTGTGTGTGATGCTGAGTCGAATCTCCTCCATTTTGTTCACTAGCGACCGTACATTGGCAAGGAAAATGCTGGGTAAAGAGAGCCGATGAGGAGTGTAACTAAGTAAAAGTACAGTTTTTTCACAAGAAATCTACTTGAGTAAGAGTAAAAGTACCCATCTTTAAATCTACTCTAAAAGTACAAGTTACCCAAAAAATGTACTCAAGTAAATGTAACGAAGTAAATGTAATTAGTTACTACCCACCTCTGGAATTGGACACTAAATAGAATAAATTATTAATATAAAACATTGTACATTAATGTACACTGTTGTAATGTTGCTGTGGGACAATGTGAGAGACACCTATCAAATTCAATATATTATTGTAAATATTATCAGTAGACCTACTATAGTGTACATAATGTGTAAATATTATCAGTAGACCTACTATAGTGTAAATATTGTGTAAATAGTATCAGTACTTCTTTACTACTCCTCTGGTAGTGGAGCTCACGTTATCACCTGGGTTTTTAGCCACTAATGTTGTGGCTGTGATGACGTGAGGCTTCATTAGATTAGAAATAGAATGACTGGCCACCGACGTGGAGAGACTCTTTCTTCCTGGGCATAAGCTGCACGTTACATAAACATTCTTACCTTTCACCTCAACGAGGGAAAAGTAGCGCTTATACTTTCAGTTTGCGAAAGCTACCTTTGAAGTCGTTGGACTGCCATCGCTGACTGTGCATATGCGTGTGCTTCATAGGTGTGTGTGTGAACTCAACCTATCAACCTCAACCTTGTATCCCACCCACCAATCATCAGTTATGTGTACCACCAAACCCAACCCCCAACACGCATGGCTGGCGCGCACACACACACACACACACGTTGCAGGTCCGACTGACAGAGAGCCTGTTTGGATGAAAACCGCTTCAATGAGCTCAATTATAGTAACGCTGCATTTTTTCCCTCAGTAACGCTAACGGCGTTGTAACGGAAGAAACAGTAATTCGTTTCATTACTCGTTACTGAAAAAAGTAATTCCGTTAGTAACGCCGTTTATCTATAACGCCGTTATTCCCAACACTGAAAATAACATTGCAAAATCGTCATGTTCGATTTGGGCTTCGCTGTGTTTATTAGTTAAAAAACCAGATTGAATGTTCGAGTTTTGTATGAATTATCGAAGAATCAATAAAATCTCCAAAACTGACGCTTTTCCCCTCACGAGAATGGAGGACTGAGTTGATCAAGTGGGTTCTGCGAGGTTTGTCAGCAAATTCGACTTACTTAAAGGGTACAGGCAGGTACCTTTGACACCTCGGGCACAGAAGATTTTATAACTTCTTTGTGGTTATATTGTTATTCTGTCATGAGTTTCGGGTTACGAAACGCTCCGGCGACCTTTCAGAGGTTTATGAACCATGAACTGATGTGAGTTGACTTTCTATATACATATTATGATTTAATATAATTATTACTAGCGTTGTGGGGTTCTTTTTTTAGTGGTGTTTGGGTTAACACTGCATGAAAAAAGGTGTATCCGGACCAGGATACTCCTCTATACACTGCTGAAATTCGGAAGAATCCAGGAGTATACTGGCCGGATAGGTCAAATTCCATGGATCCGTAAATATCCGTATACATCCGAAATGGTACCAAATCGGATGTATGTTGTGGCCGTATACTCCCATGCTACAGCCATTTGTTGCCATGGCAAATAATCCCATCAAGTATTTCCCAGGAGACATTTTCACACCTTTAATCAGGTTTGCCTTCTATCCCCTATTGGTCCTTCATCTCAAACTGGATTGGTTGTTTTTTTAAAACCACTCCCAAAACCCAGATTGCTATTGGAGGACAGGACGCATTCAAAACCCAGTAAAGTGATTTTATTGGTTACTTCTAAGGCTAAGGGTGGGCTAGGTTTTGTAGCATAGTGACTTGATTGGTTATAGGCCAGCTATGCAGATTTTGCTCATATATATGCAAAATCTCTCTCTCTCTCTCTCTCTCTCTATATATATATATATATATATATATATATATATATATATATATATATATATATATATATATATATATATATATATATATATATATATATATATATATATATATATATATATATATATATATATATCCCCTCTCTCCACCAAAAGAAAAATACACACAAAACAATTTGATAAAGTCTGAAATATTTATTAAAAAGGTATTAAAAAAAACATTCTTAAGAGCATTATAAACAAACATTAAAACAATGGGGAAACAAATGTAACAAAATGTATTTAAAAGGGATGAAAATGTAAAGGAACAAATGTAAAAATATAAACAGTCCAAAGAACATTATAAGCATACGTTAAAATGAATTGGTAAAGAAACAAAAGAAAAAAAAGTGAACAAAATGCATTTAAAAGGACAGAGATGTAAAGGAATAAAATACACAGTGTACATAAAAAGGAACATCTAAAAAAAAGGAACAAATATACATAGTACACAATATAAAATGAGAACAATAAATTTACAAGACAAAAAAAAAAGTGTATATAAAATACCCATAAATATTCCAAGTAAACAATATAACCAAGTAAAAAGAACAAAGAGCCTTATAAACATACATTAAAATTAATGGGGGAAAAGATAAGTGACACAAAATGTATCTAAAGGAAGGCGACGTAAAAGGAACAACAATACAAAACGTGGAGATCAAAAGCAACATGGACATCTAAAAAGGAACAAATATACAAAGTATACAATATAAAACGAGACAAAGAAATCTATACATTAAAAAGTTTATATAAAATATATGTAAATATTCTATATATGGGAACCAATAAAAGTATAAGTATATAAACATAGGAATAAAGAAAAAATAAAATGGAACAATTGAATATTAAAATTATAAATACAAAGGAATTGTGACCAACTCTAACACAATGTTGTTTGAGTTTTGAACATTTTTTCAAACTGGCATGATGGGCTGGTGATGTGATGCGTAGCGTGGGTCAGCCGTGTCTGGTTTGTAGTAGCTAGCCTAACCATGCCTTCCATCAACAACAGCATCATCTTCATCTTCATCAGGTCTATAGTTGCGGTCTCCCACAGGTTCTGTGTTGGTTTGTGCAACCCTGGACCTGGTCTCCAGCAACTGTAAAACATGACAGTAAATTAACCACTAAAACTCAGAGAGGAGTATAGTAACATTCTGGGGGGAAAACTGCTTAACCACTTTCTTAACTTACCTGTCTCTTTCTCTGACGGTTCTGTGTGATGTTCTTCATAGTGTTCTTCTTTTCTGGGCCTTTTCAGACTGAGCCAAAGAATACTTCCTCAGCAAAGTCTCACAAAATAAAATACATCTTGCAAATCATGAATAATATATAGTTAATGCCAATAAAAGTAAGTAAAACAATTCAATTAAAATTTATTTGTATAGCGCTTTTCACAATACATATTGTTTCAAAGCAACTTCACAGAAAATGCATGCGTCTACATTACAGAAAAAAACAGAGAACATTAAAATAATTACAACATTTTTAAGATTACCTTTTACACATTCAGGGTCAACATCTGTAAAAGTTCTTCAGGATCATGGATCCAAAACTTCTGGATCATGAGGGGGGAAGAAACATGCACACACACACAAATGAATATTAATTTGTTTGATAAAACATTAATATTAATGATCAACTTACTGACATGGACTTGCAAAACGTACTCACCAGGTCCATACAAAAACTTCACAGTAGAGACAAAATCCTGGTTTCCTGTAATTCTTCAGAGTCCAAGGATGGTTGATTCCTGTCCTCTCTGCTGAATGAGTGTACATGACAGTGTTTTCAGATAACTCATTCCAAAGCTCCTTTACATTTTATGACAAGCTTGATCTTAAAACTAGCTGACAGTAGGGATGGGCATTATGACCATATTATTCTACATACATGAGAAATTGTATTTCACAATAACGATATCACAATATATTTATTTTATTTTGATAGATATGTTATTAAAATTCTACAGAATAATACTGCTTTAAAAGTCTTCACTGTATGATATTCTATGAATTAATATCAATGGATTCTTAAAGAAGCAGAAGGTCTTCTCTATTCTTTTGTTGTTTGATTAAAATTATGACAGACAGCAGTTCATTAATCTGCTGCCCCTTTAAGAACGGATGCACAGAATGACACGCATCCGGGTTTCCCCACGTTAAAGGGTTAGTTCACCCAAAAATGAAAATTATGTCATTAATTACTCACCCTCATGTCGTTTGACACCCGTAAGACCTCCGTTCATCTTCGGAACACAAATGAAGATATTTTTGTTGAAAGCTGATGCTGAGAAAGGCTTCAGATAGGCCTCTATTGGCATTCAGTACATTTACACTCCCAAGACCCATAAACGGCACTTAAAACGTCGTTACAAAGTCCATCTCACCACAGTGACTCTACAATAATTTTGCGATGCGACGACAATAGTTTTTGTGCACAAAAAAAAATCTAAATAACACCTTTATCCAACTTGTTCTTGTCTTCCGTGTGCCTCCACGACGCATACGCGAGAATATGACGCAGATCCGGCGTTCGGACACATGACCCAGAAGAGATTTGTTTACAAGCAGGGGAAGACGCGCGTATCTAAGCTGTTGAATTCTACATTGATCGTGCTTTAGGTCTCGGCGTAGTTCTCAAAATGGCGCTTAAGTGTGCATTTCATGGATTCCCGAACCCCGGCACTACGTCATATTCTCGCGCATGCGTCGTGGAGGCACATACAGAAGACAAGAAGAGGTTGAATAAAGTTGTTATTTTGGATTTTTTTTTGCGCACAAAAACTATTGTCGTCGCATCGTAAAATTATTGTAGAGTCACTGTGGTGAGATGGACTTTGTAACGACGTTTTAAGTGCCTTTTATGGGTCTTGTGAGTGTAAATGTACTGAATGCCAATGGAGGCCTATCTGAAGCCTTTCTCAGCATCAGTTTTACACTAAAATATCTTCATTTGTGTTCCGAATATGAACGGAGGTCTTACGGGTGTCGAACGACATGAGGGTGAGTAATTAATGACAGAATTTTCATTTTTGGGTGAACTAACCCTTTAACTTGAACTGTTTAACTTAAGACATAACTGACTGTTGAAATCAAGTGAATACCTCACATGACAGGCTTACTGAGATAATTGTGTGCATTTTACAGAAAGATAATTGATTTCGGGATCGAATGCTGTCTGGGAGAGGCTTATTTTAACACATGCATGTCCCACTCATTATTCTACATTCATGCATGTTTCTTTGTCAAAATGTCAAAAACTTTTAGTACAGTCAGTGCTGCGTTATATACACTATATTCATATTCACATTCCGCGATATAAAAAGGTAATTTTAACGTTTACTGCAAAATCGCTAACAATAGTCATAACTATGATCGTCATAACACCCAGCCCTAGCTTAACAGTATTACAACACAACAAAACACAGAATATGTAAGTTAATCGCGATTAGCATATGACTTTAATGCACTAACGTTATATCTTGATGAACAGTAGAAAAAATATAAAGGGATTTACGTTACCTTCTGCCGTCTGTTGTGGCCGTCCGCCACTGGTAACTTAGTCTGTTCGTATTCATGTTTTTTCGTTCTCAGTCGACATCCCACAATCAAAATGATGTAAACAGATGTGTTTTCAGATGTAAAATGATCCATGCAATGCCATTAATGGACCGACGAAGCAGTCCTGTTGCAGATTAGAACTAGAAGCCGCTCCCGCGTCCCCGCGAGCCACTCCAACGACAACGGGTGTATTAATTCAAACTGAAGGTGCGCACTGTCATTGGCCAGATTTCTGGATGACGTTCAGATTGACCAATCATGCTCAAAAGAACACGGAAAGACAGCATAGCCTTGCAACCATAGAAAAAAAACTTGTTTTAAACTACAGTTAGAAAATGTGTATATTTCTTTTTATTTGCTGTTATATTTAATTAATTGGTCAAATGGTGTTTTGTGGTGTGGGCAATAATAATAATAATAATACATTTTATTTGTACTGCACTTTACATTTGGAACAAATCTCAAAGTGCTACAGTTAAGATCATTTAAGAAGGATAAAATAATAATAGATTGAATGGTTAAAAGTCATAAGTTCTCCTAAAAAGAAATGTTTTTAGTCCTTTTTTAAAAGTCTCAGTAGTTTGAGGTGCCCTCAGATGGTCGGGGAGGGCATTCCAAATCCGAGGAGCGGCAGAACAGAAAGCCCGATCACCCATAGTGCTGAGCTTTGTCTTGGGGAGAAGGAGGCGGTTTGAGTTTGTTGATCGAGTTGTAGTTGAAGGTGTGAGTAGTTCTTTCAGATAGGGGGGGGCATTTCCATAGATGCACTGGTGGGTTAGAAGGGAGACCTTATAGTCAATCCTGGCGGTAACAGGAAGCCAGTGAAGTGAATGGAGAATGGGTGTGATGTGATCGTATTTTCGAACTCTCATCAGGATCCTAGCAGCACTATTCTGAACGTACTGCAGTCTCTGCAAGCTTTTGTTAGGGATCCCGGTGAGAAGTGCGTTACAGTAATCCAGTCTGGAGGAGACAAAGGCGTGGACCAGTTTTTCAGCATCTGCTAAGGATAGCGTTGGACGGAGTTTTGCAATGTTTCTGAGATGGTAGAAAGATGTTTTGCAGAGGTTTTTGATATGGGCTTCAAAGCTGAGTTGTGGATCAAATCTTACACCAAGATTGGTGACAGTTGTGGAGAGGGGAACGTCATGACCAGAGAGTGTTATACCAGTTATGGAGGAAGACTGGGTTTGATGTGGAGTGCCGACAAGAATTGCCTCAGTTTTAGAGCTGTTTAACTGGAGGAAGTTGTGCTTCATCCACATCCTTATCTCCTCCAGACAGGCGGTGAATGTTGAAGACGGAGATGATGTTGTTGAAATGGAGTTGTGTGTTTCTGATTTCATGTACAGTTGTGTGTCATCAGCATAGCAGTGAAATGAGACTCCATAGCGGCTAATGACATGGTCGAGGGGGAGGATGTAAATGATGAAGAGAATGGGGCCAAGGACTGACCCCTGAGGAACCCCGCAGGTAACTGTCTGTTGCCGGGACCTTGCACTTCCAAGTGAAATGTACTCTGTTCTGCTAGTGAGGTACGATTTAAACCAGTTAAGAGCAGTGCCAGTGAGTCCAGTGGTTTGATGCAGCCGGTTAAGGAGTATGCCATGATCCACTGTATCGAATGCAGCAGACAGATCGAGGAGAATGAGGAGGGATGGTGAACCTGCATCAGCTGTCATCCGTAGGTCATTTGTGACTCTAACCAGGGCCGTTTCCGTACTGTGTGCAGAGCGGAAGCCAGACTGAAATTTTTCGAAAAGATTGTTGTATTTGAGATGATCCTGGAGGTGGGAAGCTACAACTTTTTCCAGTACTTTGGAGAGGAATGGGAGATTGGAAATGGGCCTATAATTTGCAAGCACATCTGGGTCAAGGGTGGGTTTTTTGAGAAGTGGTCTGATTATGGCAGTTTTTAGGGCAGATGGAACATTGCCAGACTGGAGGGAGTTGTTTATTATTGTGGTAATCAGAGGACTTAGGACAGAGGTGTTTACTTTCACTAGAGCTGAAGGAAAAGGGTCGAGGGCACAGGTGGTAGGTTTCATCTTTTTAATTATCGTCTCAACCTCTTGCTGTGAGATTTCTGGGCAGAGGCTTAAAAGTTTCAACCTGGAGAGCAGTGCAGATTTGTACTCTTTAAAAACAGATTATTGTTTGATATTTAGTTTGCTTTATAGTTTATTGTATTTGTATCCAGAATTACAGTTTGAATGTAAAATTACACCTAAACTGTAAAACAGAAAATTAAAGTAAAATATCTTAATTAGTATCTTAACAGTGTTTTCTATAAAACTTTTAATGTAAATTTCTGTGAAGTTTTTGAACTTTATTTGACTTAAGATATTTTACTTTAATTTTACGTTTTTTGTTTGGCAGCCATAGCTGCCATTCATTTGACCGTTTTTTTTAGGTTTTTATTTTTTACAGTGTAAATATAAAACTAATAAGATTTATTTTAAAATTACAAAGAATAATGTTAAATTGTTAGTATGGACATAAACCTTTAATACAATGAGCAAAATATTTTATTACAGATTATTTCTGTCATTTGACATACATTTGTATGTAATTTATGAAAAAAATAATACAATGATGTTCCTGTATAAAAAATGAGTATTACTGTAATTTGTCATTAATGATATAATCCTTAAAATAACAGTCAAGTTGTTTATTTACAGATATTGTTTGTATAGATAATGTGTAAATAATACAGTGATTTCCATGTATAAAAAACAGAATTACTCTAATTTGTCATTAATGATAAAATAATGGTCAAGTTCTTAATTTACAGACATTGTTTGTAATTTTACATGAATTTGTATGTAATTTATGAAAACAGAAAAATACTGTATAAATAATAGGGTAATTTCCCTGTATAAAAAAATGAGAATTAGGCTACTGTAATTTGTCATTAATGATAAAATAATAGTCAAGTTGTTAATTTACAGATATTGTTTGTAATTTTACATGAATTTGTATGTTATTTATGAAAACAGAACAATAATACAGTGATGTTCCTGTATAAAAAATTAGAATTACTGTAATTTGTCATTAATGATATAATCCTTAAAATAACAGTCAAGTTGTTTATTTAGATATTGTTTGTAATTGTACATCGTTTTAAACATAATTCAAAATTACAAGAAAATACTGTAAAAAAACAGAAGCTTTTTCTGTAGAATTAGGATTTTTTTTTTTTACAGTGTAACCTTATTGGTTGCACCTCCATTGCGTCACTACATCTATTGTGAGTGGTGGATTTCAAACCTCAAAACGCCCCTTTTTTGCATCTTGTTAAAGTTAAGAATCTTGGAGTGACACTTTCTTTTAACAGTTGCAGAGCTGAAAGATCTGCTTGTGTTTCTGTGTTTCCCTTTCGAAAGGGAACTCGCGCTGCGTCAGCTTGACGCTACGGGAACGCCTCCAGCGTGACAGGTGTCTGAGCTACAATCGAATCACATCAGTCCTACTGACCGGCGACAGCCGATGATGTCATCAGGGTGCGACCAGGAAGTATATAAGGGCGCCTCTGCCAACATGACACCGCTTCTTCGTCTTCAGTGACTGTCTTGTCTGGTGTACTACATAGAAAAGAATCACGTTAGTTGAAGGATGAAGTGCGCACAGAAGACGCGGCACTTTAGAAAGTGCGCGGATCCGTGTCCGAGGTATCTGACGCCTGAAGACACGCATAATCTCTGTGTGTACTGTCTGGGGGAAGAGCACGCGCGGGAGGTTCTCGAGGGAGCCTCTTGCGCGAATTGCGAGCGTTTTCCCATCCGAACGCTCCGCTCTCGCCTGGCCCTCTTCTCGAGGGAAGAGGGGCCAGCGTCTTGGGACGGTCCCGCTCACGCTGAGGCTGAGCGGCGACGTAGGTCCTGGGGTTCTCAGACGGACCTGGCTCGTCGTCTGGAGGAGGGTGTGGTCCTCACAGACGATCAGACAGGTCGCGAGGGGCGGCTGGCGGAGGAGGAGTCGGATCTCTCCTCCTCGTCTGCTGATGCTCTTCCAATCGAGCAGAGGATGGCTGGGCAGGGTGGTGATGAATCGGTTGAGGCCGAACCCTCTCAGCCATCTTGCCCCGTGTATGCGGAGTTGATGGATGTTATGGAGCGCGCCACCAACAGGCTGGAGTTACATTGGCGGCGTGCTAGGAGAGAACCCGAGCGTCTAGGTCACCTCTGGGGAGCCTTCCATTCCTCCCCGATCTGCACGGGCAGATCGTGGGGGCATGGAAGAACCCATACTCGGCCAGGATAATTTGGCATCAGCGTGGAAGCTTCGCTGATGTCGAAGGATTGGCCGAGTCTGGGTACGTGTCGATGCCTCCTATCGATGAGACGTTTGCGAACTATCTCGCATCGGGGAGGCCATCGACACTTAGAGCTCCCACCCTGCCGTCTAAAGCGATGAGAAACACCTCGCGCTTGAATGGAAAAGAAGCGCTAGCGCTCCGGGTAGCTGTTCCTTTTTTGAACTTAGCTTTATTATTTGTCCCTAATGCAGCCTCCTCTTACGCAGAGTAGTCCGGCCAAGGCCCGCCCCCTTGCCTGCGTTCTGGGGCCTTTGCTAGTAATGCAGGTTGGTGCTGTGCAGAATTGATAGCGACTTAGCCAGTAGTCGTGGGGCAGGGTTAAGGCGTTTTTTCATGCAAGTACGAAAATTCCGTATGCATATTCAACCCGGCCCTCCAGAGCTAGTGTTTAGAGGCCGCCAGTTTTTTGGCAGGCCCTGGCCTTTTTAATATAAATTTTCATGGCCAGTTGGTCGTACTCCCCTGACAAAGCAGGGTAGATTTGAGTACCTCCACATCCAGCTCTGTATCATTCTGCCTCACCCATGGCTCGGGTTGAGCAGCACTTCACAACCTTTTTGTTTATGTAGGTTTGGTCGTGAGCTCCCTTGTAGCCAGAGCATTTCCATGGCTGACGCCCTCACATGGTATGATAGGCGCTATTAAAGCTAGGACCTTCATGAGGTGGGTGGCGTATGTGGTACTCCCCCCGTTTAGGGGGTACAGGGCGTTTGGTTTGCCGAGTACCCTGCTATGGACAATGTGATTAGGTTCCAGTGTTTGTAGGCGCTGCCGATAAGATTGCAACATTGTACAGTTGGCTCCAGAAGGAATTGGAGGCCTTCGGGATGGGTCACCCAGCTAGGCTGGGATGATTTTTAGGCCAGCTGGCTGTGAGTAGCCAGCTGGGGCAGTCTTGGCAGTAGACTCCAGGTCAGGTGGTAGGCCTCAGAGTTAGGCCTCCTTGCGAGTGAGTCCCGACGTTTGGGGAGGTTGGCAAATTACTAGCTGCAACCTTGAACATAGGTAGTCAGCCTTGGTAGGCCTCTGCAAAGTTCGGCCCCTTGTGTGTACTATATATATTACTCCCCAACGATGTTGGTTTCAAGTAGCAGTTCCCAACTATAACCCTTGTTAGCAGTTGGATGTTTATTTTTTGTCAGCCAGCAGAGAAGCTACTGTCAGCCCAAGGTTATAACATTGCAGTTTTTCACTCCTGTCACCAGGAAGCTGTCCCTGCAGGCCTGCTGTGAGGTGGTAGGCCCCATGAGGCCTCCCTGGAAGCAGGCTCCCATTCGCCAGTCGCTGTGTAAGCTAGCATGGGCTGCTAAGCTGTTGTTGGGTGGTAGGCTGCATCAGGCCTCCCCAAGACTGGTCGTAAGGTAGTAGGGCTCACCGGGCCTCCCTAAGGGCATGTTCCTGGGCTCCAGTCACCTGAGAAACAGCTAGCACGGGTCGCTATCAGGTAGTAGGCCTCACTAGGCCTCCCTGAGGCTTGCTATCAGGTAGTAGGCCTCACTAGGCCTCCCTGAGGGCGAGTTCCCGAGTCAGGATACTCGGCTAGCTGGTGTAGCTTGACCTTCAGGTAGTAGGCCTTCACTAGGCCTCCCTGAGAAGACGAGTTTCCGTTTTCCAGCTACTTTGACAGTCGGCTTCAACTGCTATCAGGTAGTAGGCCTCACCAGGCCTCCCTCTAAGCGAGTTCCTGAGCATGACCTCTCAGGCTTCTCTGGCATACACTGGGCCTCACTAGGCCTCCCTAATGGGCCTTTGGTTCTCAGTACAAAGACTATTAACTGGCATGATGCTGACAGCTAGTGGTCACCCTAGCGCGACTGATGTCGCTTCTGCTACTTGGTCCCCAAGGAGGGGATTTCAACCTGCAACCTGGTTTACCTACCGGGCAGCCCCCTTTAAGCTCCCCTCCTTTCGGAAGGGTCATATGTGAGCCAAGGCTGCCTGGGCCTGATCGGGTGGTCGTAGGCCCCTAGGGTGGCCTCCCAATTAGATCAGTTTTTAGGCCAGTCTGGCCTCCTGAGTGTTTCTATCTGATAATAGCTCAGTAGATCCAAGGATTGAGCAGATTACTCCCCTCGCTAGCAAGGGTAGAAAGCGCTGTGCTGAGTGCTGCTCTCCGGGATTCCCGTCTCTGAGATCCGGTCCGAGGAGGCCACTGCCATTCTGCAGTCCCTGGGACTGGATGCCTCTTCTGAAGGCGAGTGTCCAGAGGCTCTGTTATCGAACAGACAGGGATGGCCCGGCTGAAGTCCCTGTTGAAAAAGGCACCAAGCTAGGCCTCCTTGGTGGCGGTAGTGGCTGGCTGGGGCGCCCTAGGGCCCCCTAGCCACATTCCCTTAAAGGAGCCCCCTTCTTTTGAATGGGTTGGATCCGGGCCTTTGAGCGGCCTGGGTAGAACTTCTCTAAGTGTTTGAAGCTTCCTACTCGGGCTTGTAGCTTGGGCTATGACCGTAGGGAATGCTGTCACTGACAGCCTTTTGTGACCAGAGGGGGAGTGGTTCAGGCATTTCAGTTGAATTTGTTTGTTCTGACAGTGGTCACTGCCAGTAGGCATGCACTCCCCTCGGCATGGCGGTGTTGGTATTTCGTTCCCCGTAGCGTCAAGCTGACGCAGCGCGAGTTCCCTTTCGAAAGGGAACGTCTCCGGTTACGTATGTAACCTAGGTTCCCTGAGAACAGGGAACGAGACGCTGCGTCGCTTTGCCATGCCTCAGGGTTTGCCTGCCGGACAGTCCCTGAAGACGAAGGGCGCCCTTATATACTTCCTGGTCGCACCCTGATGACATCATCGGCTGTCGCCGGTCAGTAGGACTGATGTGATTCGATTGTAGCTCAGACACCTGTCACGCTGGAGGCGTTCCCGTAGCGTCAAGCTGACGCAGCGTCTCGTTCCCTGTTCTCAGGGAACCTAGGTTACATACGTAACCGGAGACGTTCTTGAGCAAGTGAATCCCTGCTCTTTTTTATTCCATATTTTTATTTTGAGCATATCAGTTTTTGGTGTTTTTTAAACAAACTTTTTTATATTCCACATTTCATCTCCTTTTTATTTAATGTTATTATTGCCTGCAATTTGTAAAACTTTGCAAAAATTGTTTGGGGATAGTCTAAAATGTTTGGTTAATTATCCTTTGTTAATTCCATTACATTTCTTTGTTTATTTCATTACATATTCAGATTTTTTGTGAACGTATATGTTCAGACAGGGTTTTTATTTTGTACTGTTTTTATAAAAAATATTTGATTAAGAGACTCCTTTCATGCAGTGGTTTTAAGGCCCTGACACACCAACTGACTTTTTGATTATGTTATTGTGGTTATTACATTTTATGTCTGGATTTATTCTGCCGTGTCATCTCCCTTAATGTTGAGCAGGGTGTAACAGCATGTAGATGTCTTCAGATCAGGACTATTATCAAATATGTGAAGTTTGAGGCAGAGGTACAACAACTTCCTGTTTCGTGGCATAAATCGCATACATTAGCGCTTAGCCAAGAGTTCCTTGATTTAATGTGTTCCTAGCATGTTTGGCTCTTCATGGCGTATTTAAATGAGTTTCTGGGAGTGAATTACAGTGTAAAGCATGCCATTTCCTGTTGCCAGCAGGTGAAAACTCAAGATCTTCACAATTTAACATCGCTAAGGCCTTTAGATTAGACTGACCAAATATGATGTTGATCTAATTACATTTCTAGGAGGAGTTTGTTAAAGTCTGGAAATGGCAAAAACTGCTAAAATTTTGAAAAGAAAATTCTAAATATCTCACTTCAGATTCTTCAGAAATATCTCACTTCAGACGTTTTCAGATTTTGTGTCCACAACTTTTTTGTAGGTGTTGGGCTTTTACATGTGTCTACCGAATTTCATACTTTTACGTGAAACGTAGCTCAAACGTTCGCTTAATTGAAATTTTGTAGGTGGTGCTATCGAGCCATTTTCCCACGTCTAATTCTGAAATCCATATCAGATGTAAATTTTCACCACTTCTGATGCGTGTGCACAGTTTTGTGAGTTTTCAAGCATGTTTAGGCCCTCAAAAATGTGATTCATTTCGGAGAATAATAATAGGCTGAGCAATTACAATCGGGTCCTCGCACCTTGGTGAATATTGGAAGACTATGCCAAAGTCACACTTCCTGCTGCCAGCTGGTGGCGCTATGACTATAACGGTTCGACTTTGACAATACATTTTTATCTTGAGTTAATCATCTGCCTGATGTTCTCTTCCTGATGTATTTGTTTTAGGACTATGGTCTGTGTTTACCTCAGGGGTTGGATCTCCTGGTGTGACAATAACTGGAACAACCTTGTACAGAGAGAAAAAAAATGTATTTAGTATTTTTTCATGTCATTACATTGTTTAGAGCATAAAAACAAATGGAGAGAGAACTAAATTGCTATGTCCAGGACTCAGTTGTTTAAAAAATAAGTGCAATGTATCTATACACTGGATCTAATTTGCATCTTAATGTGTTCTTGGAGCAACATGTAATGAAAAAAGAAGTGTAATAATGGGAGTAATAATTTGAAGCATTTTCATAACAATATCTAATATTTCATAGGAATATTGATATGTAATTTCTTTCCCTATCCACTTGTTGTGTCTCCCAAAATGTAAGTCCTGGTGTCTCATGGACATTTTGTCATATTTTGTCATTGATTAGAAACATTGATTTTTCCTGAGATGTTGATTTATAACAAACAATTTGAAAATTAATCAGATTTAAATTATGATTACAAAATATTATCATATTTCCATAAAAGTGCTACATTTGATCACTAAATTAATGTCAGTCATTTTTCCAGACAATGAGAAGTTGTTGTCCTGGTTGAACTTCTAAACATTGGGTATTTCTGAAAAGCCCCAAATGTGCTCTTTTCAGGACATCCATTAAAACGGTGACATGTATTATGTCAGAGAAATTCACTAAAATATAATGTACACAACAGTGGACAAAAGTCTATTCCTGGGTCCCAGGAGGATATAAAATGTTTCTTCACCGTCTTCCTTTTTATCTGGATCACATGTTTCACACCCATTTAGTTTAAATTCAGTTGGTTCTTCTAAATCTAATGGATTGGACTGGTTGGTCACCTTTTCCTTTTTCTTCTTATTCCAGCACGCCATCTTCTGGATTCGGATCTGTAATTATTTCCCTGGAGAGAAAAGTAAATGCGGTAACACTTTCTATGAATCCTATATTCATAATGCATTATAAGGGAATTCTTAATGTCTTATAATACACACATAATGCCTGACAAACAACCTTATCATATGTTGTATCATCTAATAAATAATCATAACAGTACTTATAATACATTATAATACTTACTTGTGGTTATAACTTTTAAGAGTACAATGCATTATAACTCCAGATGAAGCCTGCATGTATAGTGCATCATAAGGGTATTTTTATTGCATTATAATACACATATAATGCCTTATAAAGGACCTTATAATGTATTGTATCATCTCATGAATAATCGTAACAACAGTAATACTACTTACCTATTGTGATTATAACTATTAAGAGTATGATGATATTGAAGTATGAGTATGAAGTTATAACGGATGCTTATAGTCTCATATCTTGACATTGTTTACTTAAGATCTGCACAGTATCACACTATATCTTATGAGTGTCCTTTACTGCTTAAAGTAAAGTGTCAAAAACAAGTCTTCTTTTAAACATCTAAAGAAGCTGTGGTTCTCAAAGTGTGGTACGAGTACCATAGTGGTACTCAGGCTCCCTCTAGTGGCATACAGAGCAATCACTAAATTATCACTAAAGTCCCTGTAAAGGCAATTCTGAGATTTGTTTCTAAATACATTATAAATGTTAGAAATGTATTGCTGAAACACATTACAAAGACTGTGAACTGTGTAGTACTCAACTGTGGAGTTAGACCGTTAAACAGTTTTTCACCAATAGGTGACGACGAGGACTTGACAGAGCAGCCATCAAGTGTTACACAGTATTCTAGGTTACTACTTGCAGAGGGTTTTTGTTCCAATAATTAGAATCTGTTTTTTTTTTTTTTTTACCAGAATTAAGTTGCAGGAAATTACTGGTCATCCCATTTTTTTTATATCAGCTATGCATTCCATTAACCCCTAGGAGTCTGAGCTGTTTTGGGGCCCTTTAGAAGTTTTGACATACTCTGACATTTATGTTTTTTTCAGTTGCTTATAAACACATTAATGGCAAAAGTGTCATTACACTGTATTCAGCACAAAATGGGCTACCATAATATGTGAGCAACATGTATGTACATGATTGTATTTTTGAGAGAAAAATGTTTATGCATGGTTTTTGAAAAAACAAAAAAAAATTGTTTTAAAATTAAGGCCTCAAAACACACAATAGATATGTGTTCACAAGACTTTTGACTAATGGATGTATTTGCCTAGAGTTTTTGCTTTAAAGGTCCCATGGCATGGATTTTTTATTTTATTTTATAGTGTGGATTCTGTATTCTGAGGTGTACTTATATTGCTAGTATGGTTTTTACATTAAAAATGTCATAATTTAGAAATAAAAGGGATTTTTTCTATACTGATATAAGCCCTCTGGCTTGAATGCTCTGTTTCAAGGGGCGTGTCTGCTGTGAGACTTCAGTGAAAATGCCCACTGTTGTGATTGGCTGACATCTTTGCATTTGAAAGAGTATTAGATTATGTGGTGGAGGGGGCGTGGTTTAGCGAGGTCTGCGAGCACTGAGAGAGACGGACTGCGCACTCGTGGAGCAGAGAGACGGAGAGTAGTAGTGGGGAGTTTGGATCATTTTACAGACTCGGATCTTTGAATCTCGTTCAGCAAAATTAACAAATCTTTTCATTCATTTCAGCAGAATCTAATTCAAATGTTACATGCTACATTTTTCAACACATTTAGTACTTTTGGAATAATAATAAAAAAACTATAAGCTAATGCAGCCATGGCCAAACTTTGAGAAAAGAAAATATTAATTAATTGCTTAAGCTGGGTCTTCAGGCTATGTATGCAGTCTGTTAGTTCACCTCACCTCCCGATCCAAATCTTTCTTTCCTTTGTCACTTCACATTTAATCACGTCTGTTCCCTGGAAAGTTTAGAACACCTCTCGTGTCTTCGGGTATGAGCCGTTAGTTCATCATCATGTCTGGTCTGGGCTGTGACAGCCTCATATGCAATACATGCGTCCGTAAACAGAATTGATTAGTCCATCTCTTGAGTCTTCTCGTTCGAGTCATTCGTTCTTTTTTCATGTGACCGCTTCTCTGTTCAGTGTCTCGCAACATATACATTACAGTCGTATTATTGACTGCATGTTGTAATATATTTATTATTATAAAATCATCAGAAGATATGTGCAATGTGCAAACAACCCAATGCGTCCAGGCTTCATATTAAAATCAATTATTATACTAGCTAAAAAACTGAACTAAACAAAAAATAAATAAAAATACTCACTTGTTTGTAAGGACGGTTGTGAATTAACCATAGACTGTAAAGGAATTAACTAATTTCTGTATCCGACACGGCTGTCACGTCACGTGACAAAAGAACGAGACTCGAGAGATGAACTGTTTCTGCATTCAGCCTATGGGGACTTGAACGAACGACTCAAACCCAAAGACTTGAGAGATGAACTAATCAATTCTGTTTCCTGTACAGAGCATATGGGATGTTGCGCATGCGCAGTCAACACAAAATGAACGAATCGCTCTCTGAGACAACCCGTTGTTCTTGAGTCATACTAAAGATTCGTTCAAAATGAACGAATGCATGAACGACACATCACTAACAGAGAGCTGGGGAAAGATAGCTGAGCAAGTTTTATTGTACCGAGATGTTGAGAGCGCAAGTTTTTGTTTGTATCTGAGAGCTCTGAATAAACACGAGTCCCAGCCATGCGACCCTGTCTTCTTCCTCCTTATTCTACGAACTTTGTATAATGTGGAACCCCTCTAAACCCACTAAACTACGTTTTTATTTTTTTTACCATCACAGCCGTCGAGATGAACAAATCGTCAAAGTGTTGATTATAGCATTATTTTTAGATCTTTTTCCATCACATGAACGGCTGCAGCGATGAGCAATCTTGTTGATCGTGTGAATGCAGTGATCTCGTCATTGCAATGTTATTTCTCTCACAAAATGCTTTCACCAAAACTAACAGCAAACATGACGTAGACATGAATACAGTAAGAGCTTTGTTGTGCAGCATAACAGCATCATTATAACGGCAGTTTGGAGAAGTGTGCAGATACACTCGCGACGTGTGATTAACAGATCCGAACATTATAAAGAGTGTGTTCTCTGATTGCTTTCTGTAGTCTGATCATATAAATAACAGATTTGTTTCATGCTACTGTTACGCCTGCCTGTTGCCCCCTGCTGGCTCTGCTAGACAGTGCAGATGTTAGTTGGGCTACAGGTGCATTCTATTAGTAATCAACCCATTATCATGGCGTTTGGGATATAAGATCTGCATGTTTTAGAGTATCTCTCTCTATATATATGTCTCTCCTGTTTATATAATTTCCTTAATATTATTTTCCTTTATTGATTGTTTGTGTCAGAGAATATTTAGTTACCACACG
Source organism: Gobio gobio (assembly GCF_949357685.1). Lineage (NCBI taxonomy): Eukaryota > Metazoa > Chordata > Actinopteri > Cypriniformes > Gobionidae > Gobio > Gobio gobio. The sequence goes on from NC_137097.1 coordinate 81,888,398, forward strand.
CGCATGTTTTTTCCCCTAGACGTTGGTTTTCTTTTGATTGTTTAATAACAGTTTTTTTTTTTTTTTTTTATAAATAAATTGTTTTATTGTTTAAACCATCTGGTTGTTTGTCTCTTTTATGTTGCGGTATATGAGCCAGTCGTAACACTACTAACAGAAATGATGTGAAGTTGATCGTTTTAGTCACTGGCTTGATTCACTGATGCATTACGCTTAGGGCATCAAGACGGCCAGCGGTGGGACTGACAGTATTAAAGTCTGTGTGAACTTGAATGTTTATCTGGGTCATTATACGAAAACGTGCCATTTTGTGTCCCTCAGAAAAAAAACCTCTGTAAATCTTAATAAACCATAAAACAAATAAAATATTTTATAATTTACTTTCCATAATATGTCTCATAACATAAGAATAAATTAATTTCTGTTTCTTTTGTTGATTTTAAATCACATTTTTGTGCAAAGCATCTTGCAGAAATGTTGAAAATGGCCTGTCCCTCAGTATGATTTTTCTACTACTACTACTACTTGCTATCGAGGCCAAAAAAGTCAAACTATCATAAAAAAACCATATACTTGTATAAAGCCTTAAGTGTCAGTTCATTTTGAAAAAAAAACCCCAACACAATTTAGGCCTAGTCCACACGTACACGGGTATTTTTATAACCAGAGTTTTTCCTCCGTTTTAAAAAACAATCGCGTCCACACAAGCACGGTTTAAAAAAAAATCTCTGTCCACATGAAAACGCAAAACCACGCTACGATTGGCTGCCTGATTTCCACATGGTCCCATCCACGGCACCGAAGCACTGAGGGATGCCATGGGCTCAGTGAAACCCTTCTACAAGTTCCTTTACTTTGGACTCAGTGACAGGTAACTGTATAGACACAGGGGCAGGACCCAAGTGGACTGAAGCTTCACACACTTGCCTTATGTTGAATTGGCCAGAAATGGACAATTACAATTTACGAATTCCCAAGAATCTCCGGTCACGCGTTTTCTCAGAAATTATAAAGGAGTGTTAAAGGTGATGAATACAAGTGAACTATGTATGGATGATTTGTACATAGTATTAGTATATACACTGTTCACCGTTGGACTAAATTCTTTTGCCACTGTAAATAAATATCACTTTGCACAAAAGGCCATTGCGGACTGAGCCATCAGTTTTTATTTTACATCTTACGGACATTAACTACATCCCCAAGCGATCTGGTGGAGCTCACTTTATCACACACTGCAAAATGGGGCCGCCCCAGCCTTCATCCTCCCATCCCACCGACATCTGGTGCAGTGGTGCAGTACAGCGGACACGACCCTAGTGATTGAGAGCAGAGAATGCTGCTCCTTTTTTCAAGATTTTGATAAGCTATTTCATTTACCTGGCAGATTTTTTTAATCATTCAAATTTGGCTGAATGGTTAATATTTTTTTCTGTGGTGTGACAAACTCAGAACACATATTTCATTTAGACTTTATAGGGACTTTAAATATAAAATCATGCTAAAACACTGTACATTTTAATTTAATCTTTATTTGAGTATCTTTTTTACATTTAAGTACAGTACAGTTTTAATTTAACTTTTTGGTACAACACATTTTAATTGAATCATTATTTAATGTACCTGTATGTAAGCACAATGCAGTGTTAATGTACAAACTGTGTATTTACAATGTTAAAGTGGCTGACAACAATAAATAGTCTTAGTAGGAATAAACTGCCTCGTTTTTTAACTGTGCAGAGCTGTAGCTGAATAGTTAGGCCAACTACGCTACTGTATTTTAATGTTGGTCATTATGGTTGTACTTAGAGAGCCAAATATTTTCTTAGGTGGTACTTGGTATAAAAAGTTTGAGAACCACTGATCTAATGCATTTTATAATGTGGTCATAATTGTTACAAACTAGTGTGTAGGTCAAACTCACGAAGTAGAACTTGGAACAGGAACTTTAATAGAATATAAACTCAGGAAAACTCAAACACACCAGTATATGGGATCGTTGACGGACAAACACTGAGGGGAACCTGAGGACTAAATACACAGGGCTAACAAGGTGATTGACTAGACACAGGTGAACCGAATGAACTAATAATGACAATGATGAGGAGATGACGGGAAAACTGAACAAAGGAACAAACTCAAAAGACAAGCAAAACAGACTAGACATGTAACATTACGCCCCCTCTGAGTAGGCACGTCCTCTTGCCGTAAAGGGAACATCTGAGGAGGGAGGGTGGGGGCACAGGAGGAGGGCGTGGAAACAAAAAGGAGAAAAGACAAAGTCCAAAACAAAGAAAAACAGTCCAAAAGAAAGAACAAGTCCATGGGGGCGTAGACGGCGGGAGGAGCCAGTGGGGAGCCTGGAGCACGAGCCAGATGGTGCACCAGAGACCAGCCAGGATGAGGCCCCAGGGTGGAGTCGGAGGCAGTAGGAGCCATGGAGTGGATGATACGGAGGAAACCACCCTGGGGACGGCCGATGACGAAACAGGGTCGATGAGCCCGTTTGAGACCGGGGGCACAAAAGACAGAGGAGCAGCTGCGGCGACAAGCATCCGAGGAGGTGCCGGATGACCGCAGGACAGAGGCTGAGCCCGTGGGACCGATGACGAAAGCGGACCAGAGGGGAAGGTGGAGCCAGACAAAGCCGAAGGTGCAGGCAGGTAGACCAAGGCAGAGCCGGAGAGACGAGGGAGCCCAGAGAAGCCGTATGGCCGGAGGTTTCCGGTGGAGCTGAGGGAGGGAGGGAGGAGCCAGGGCGTAGCCGAAGTGTTGACGGGCCGCAGTGGAGTGCAGAGTGCAGAGACTGGCGGTGACGACAGGGGATCCTCTGTGCTGGCTGGAGCTGATGGACTGGGGACACAGGGCGGGTCCACACAGCCTATGGGCAGAGCAGAGGGGCTGAAGGACAGCAGCGGAGGCAAGGCTGAAGAAATGGCTGTCAGTCAGCCAGTTCCTCAGCCCTGCCTCCACTGCTATCCTTCAGGTGGGAGAGGGAAGACTCTGGAGATACAGGGGGCACTGGGGATACAGGGGCCACTGGGGATACAGGGGAACTTGGTATAACCTCTACAAAAAAGTCCATTAAATTAACCTCAAAAATGTCCTTCAGTTCCTCAAGATGTCCACCAGAGGACCTCCTTTCCTCCTCCGCGGCAGGGTGGTGGGTGGGACTCCTTTCCCAGCCCTCTAGCTCCACAAGTACTCCCTCCATGACGCATGATGTTGCCGGCTCATGCACCTGGTCAGACCCTCGCTGTGGTCCGGGCTTTGGGGCGATGACTCCTCTCAACCTCTGGCTGGGTTTGGGCTCGTCGATCGCGAATACTTATCCTTTGCCGTTGATGTCTTCAGCCTTCGAGCGGTTGCAGGGAGCGCCTGTTTTCACGAAACTGGACCTGCGTAATGCCTATCATTTGGTCCGGATTAGAGAGGGGGATGAATGGAAAATGGCATTTAACACCACTAAGGGGCATTACCTGATTATGCCTTTTGTCCTGTCAAACCTCCCAGTCGTTTTCCAAGCACTCGTTAATGACATGCTGAGAGATATGGTAGACCAGTTCATTTATGTCTACCTGGATGACAATGATATTTTCTTCTTCTCTCCAGGAACATGTTCAGCATTCTCAGGCGGGTGCTCCAGAGGCTGTTAGAGGATGGGCTTTTTGTCAAGGCAAAGAAATGCGTTTTCCATGCACAGTCAGTTTCCTTCTTGGAGTACATTGTCTTGTCCGAGGGAGTGTGCATTGATTCCAACAAGGTTAAGGCTGTGGTGGATTGGCCAACCCCAGATTCCTGCAAGGCCTTGCAGAGGTTTCTGGGGTTCACTAATTTCTAACAGCATTTTGTTTACTATTTCAGTCAACTAGCCACTCTGACTTCCTTGACCTCCACCAAGACGGCGTTCAGGTGGTCCGACCCTGCCTCCCTTTCTTGTAGCCCCTGATCCCTCATGTCAGTTTGTGTTGGAGGTCGATGCTTCAGAGGTGGGGGTAGGCGCGGTTCTTTCCCAGTGCTCTTCTGTGGATGACAAGATGCACTCTTACACGTTTCTCATCATTTGACACATGGCGAACACAATTCCGACATTAGAGTTGTTGGCTGTCAAGTTAGCGCTGGAAAAAATGGCGTCATTGGTTAGAGGGTTCAGGGGTACCCTTCATCGTCTGGACCAATCATAAGATCCTCGAGTACATCAAATCTGCCAAAAGACTTAACTCCAGGCAGGCTCGGTGGGCTTTATTTTTCGGGCATTTTGAATTTTCCATTTCTTACCGTCCGGGTTCCAAGAACATTAAATGCCTAGTCTCGTATTTTTGATAATTCCGAGCAACAGTCCACTCTCGAATGCATTTTATTTGATCATTTTATCACTCACGTGGGAGGTTGTGTTGAAGGTTCGCAATGCCTTATAAGGGGCAATGTCTCCATCCAGTTGCCCACCGGGTCATTTGTGTGTGCCAGAGTATTTACGATCCACTTTATCAGATGTAGTCATTGTTCTAGCATGTTCTGTCATTCAGGGGTAAATCAAAATTGAATCAAAGTTTTTTGTAGCAGCAATTCTGGTGGCAATCTATAGCTTGTCAGTCCCTTTGAGACCCTGGTCCCACATTGTGCTTGATTCCTCCAGGTGGGAGCGTGCACCAAGGCTCAGGCCGATCACCACCGGTCAAAGCCTCCTGTCAACATAGTGAGTCAAAAAGTGTGGCATGCTTCTAAGAATATCCCTCTCCGCTCTGTCAGCAATAAGGTAGCTCCTAAATTTATCAGCCCGTTCACGGTCACTAAGATCATTAACTCAGTGGCAGTCCACCTCAAACTCACTTTGCACTTTTGCACTTTTGCAGGCAAGAAGTCCTGTTCCTGCCTGAATTATTGTTGCTCTGATGGTTTTGGATCTTGATTATGGACTGATTGTTTGCTGCACTTGGCGCTGCCTGGATACCACATACTCTCTGCACCTAGCATTAAGTGTTAGACTCACTGGCATTTGAATGCTATTTTCACCAGTGTTTATCTAACTTCACTGCATTCACTATTGCATCTGTCTCATTCATCCCTGACAGCTGTAACGTGTGTTTATAAAGCACATTTGTTATAGTAAAGAAAGAAAAAATGTGATCAGGTGATGTTGGCTATTTATTAATGAATGATAAACATAGCGTAGTGGCCTAAATCACTGATCTCATTCAGTCAATCACTGTGATTCTACAGTAAGAGATCCAGCAGTTTTGTGGTAATCAAATAATATGCAGGATTTCATAAAACATTTAGTTTTTTATCTACAGCATTACTTAGATACACAGAAATAAAGAATCAGCGTATGAATCTCAACAAGTGTAATGCTTTATAAACACACAGCTACAGCAGAAAATCTAATGTTAAAAAGTCCATAAGCCCAATTAAAGCACACACTGATCTCCATCATGGCTAAATGAAATTTGAAAATTATTTTCTAAAACAGAAATAAAGGCATCTTTCAGTGGATTTAATCTAAGGCTGTGGCGGAAGTCATTTGTAGTTCTTATGTTCCTCTTTCCTTCAGTGATTCTGCTTGTTAACAGCATGTGTTCATCACTAGTGCTAAATCATCACTTAATTATCTCATTAACTTCAACACTGCTTCAATGGTACTTTAAATCCGTAGTGTGCACACACATGAACACTAGGCAGAATTGATTTATCATGAACATTTTGCTGTGTATTATTACATGAATCTTAATCCATTAAATGTATTTATTACTGACAAATATCAATCACATTCAGTTTATTAATATGTTTATGGTAAAACTGGGATTTTATATGTGATTCAAATACATAAATCTTAAATGTAGACATTACTGTTTTTTGAGTGCAGGCTTCATAGAAAGTGTTACCGTAAATTATTTACAGGTCAGGTCTTGCCCCATGAAACATTGATAGTATTTAGGTATCATATGTTGATTAAATAAATAAACAGGGGTGTACATTTATCATTTATACATTTATCATCTTACAAACTGGGCAACAAGACTGAACCCAGAAAATCCCCATTGCAGAATTCAGAGAGACTAATATTAGCGTAGATGCCATTCTTCTGATGATGTAACAAGTATGTGGGGTGTTATAGGAAGTGTTACCGGTTCCGGCTGAGCTAATTTAAGCAGCCTAACAATCATTTAACTGATTTGAATAATTGAAATTGTGTATGCCAGGTTAAAGAGATGCATTTTTAGTCTAGATTTAATCTGACAGAGTGTGTCTGCTTCCCAAATATTGCTAGGAAGACTGTTCCAAAGTTTAGGTGCCAAATAGGAAAAGAAACTTCAGCAGTTGATTTTGATATTCTAGGTATTATAAACTGGCCAGAATTTTGAGACCGCGATAGACATGAAGGATTATAATGCGTTAAGAGCTCGCTCAAGTACTGGGGAGCTAATCCATTTAGTGCTTTATTATAGAGCCAGTGCAGTGTCGACAGAACCGGGCTAATATGGCCATACTTCCTGGTTCTAGTGAGATCTCTAGCTGCTGTGTTTTGGACCAGCTGGAGTTTGTTTATTAAGCGTGCAGGCAGGGCAACCACCTATTAGAGCATTTTAATTATTTAGCCTATGAACGCATTAATTAACTGTTCTGCATTTGGCATTGAGAGCATATGTCATAATTTAGATATATTTTTAAGATGGAAGAATTTTTTACAGATGCTAGAAACGTGGCTTTCAAATGGAAGATTGATAATGAAGAGCACACCCAGGTTCCTAACTGACGACGAAGACTTGACAGAACAGCCAGCAAGTGTTAGACAATTTTCTAGGTTACTACTAGATTTTTGGTCCAATAATTAGAAACTCTGTTTTTCCAGAATTAAGTATTAGGAAATTACTAGACATTAGGGATGCCACAATTCTCAATATAATATTGAACCGTTCGTTACGGCATTCACGGTTCAATATGCACTTCTGAATTGCGGTTTTCTCGGTTTTGCATTTAATTAATTCTTTTTCTACACATTCTATCATTTGCCTCCATCCCAATACTGAACAACGCGACATACATTCACATTACACATTAGTGGTTAGTTATACTCACGGAACACTATATTTATTCACAATCAAGAAAGTTCATTATTTGCATGCGTTTTAAAGCCTTACGCGTAGGGCACCATGCGCTATTCCGAGCATGCGCACTAAAAGCCTGTCAAACAAGTGATTACTGGACTAAGTAGTCTTACTGCGCTAATACGTCAAATACATACATGGTTAACATAAACACAGTCGGTTATGTCTAAAGTGAAAGTAAAATCGGCGTGTGTCTGTATATTAGATGCGTGCAAGTCTTAATTGACAGCAGGGCAGCCAAGTGAACACGCTGCCGCTTGTCCTTAAAGGGACAGTTCACCTCTAAAATTATGTAATTATTTACTCACTCTAATGTTGTTCCAAACCTGTATTCATTTCTTCTGTTGAACACAGACAGTTGAATACCAGACAGTTGATGGTAAACATTGACATCCATATTATTATTTCCTACAATGGGGAACAGCAACTGTTTGGTTTCCAACATTCTTCAAAATATATTTTATGTCCAACAGAAGAAATTACTTTATTCAGGTTTAAAACAACTTGTGCGTGAGTAATCAATGACAGAATTTTCATTTTTGAGTGAACTATTCCTTTAGTGGTTTATAAAACAACAAAAGACAAAGAGAAAATAACTCACTGCTCTTGACTGAAAAACTAATACAGTAGCTAAGAATCAATGTATATTTTATGTGAAGTCTATGTAGTGTTTTATTCTGTGTTTTATTTTTACATTTATTCATTAAATTTCATACTTAAATGCTGCTGTACAGCTCTGAGCTGCCAGTGTAAATCCTTATATATATATATTTATTTCATATTATACAGTACACTAGGAATGTGTACAAGGGTTTTTTAAAGTAAAGTTTTAAGTTTATTTAAGGTTTTTCAAGTCTTTTAAAGCAATAAAAAAAAAATTCTCCTTAACCTCTTGCTTTTCCTGTTGGCTAAGAATAGAATAGCAAAAATATGATGCGACAAGCCATCAGAACCGAACCGAACTGAAAACCGTGGTTAAAAACCGAGGTATGTATTGAACCGTGGACTAACTGTATTTTTGCATCCCTACTAGACATCCATTTTTTTTTATATCAGCTATGTGTTCCATTTATTTTGTGAATTGGTACGTTTCGTCGGTGCGTGAAGAAATATAGAGCATCATCAAATATAGAGTATTATCAACAGTGGAAGCTAATGCTATGCTTTCTAATGATATCTCCCAAGGGTAGCATGTACAGGGTGAAAAGCAATGGTCCTAGCTCTGAGCCTTGCGGTACTCTATACTGAACTTGTGATCGATGTGACATCTCTTCATTTACTGCTACAAACTGATAGCGGTCAGATAAGTATGATTTAAACCATGACAATGCAATGCCACTAATGCCAACATCATTTTCGAGTCTATTCAGAAGAATGTTTTGGTCGATAGTAGCGCTAAGATCGAGTAACAATAATAGAGAGATACAACCACGATCGGATGATAAGAGTAAATCAATTGTAACTCTGATGAGAGCAGTCTCAGTACTATGATAGGGTCTAAATCCTGACTGGAAATCCTCACAGATACCATTTCTTTCTAAGAAGGAACATAGTTGTGAAGACACTGCCTTTTCTAGTATATATGACAGAAAGGGCACATTGTAACATGACCAAATGACAGCTTAAAATGTTTGATATAATAAAAAAAAATATCCAAGACAAACTAAAATATGTTGTCAATAAAATACAATTATTAACTTTTTAAAATAAAATAATGGGATTTTTTAATCATTAAAAATATACACATTTTTGAGTTTGACAACAAACACATTGCTAAATACAGCTATACAGCATAGTTAAAAACATAATAATAATGAATAATTTCTGAACATTGACTCTCAGTCATTATTCACCCTTTTCTCATGGTTTCTCAAAATAATTCATAAAAGTATAGAATATAATAGCGTAGTTCTAATAGGAGCTAATTGTAACACATTGTTACAACACACCCCATCTGTGCAACTGGGATTTAACCCGCGGCTCGTGTCTTCTGCTGTTAGATCAGCATTAAAGAACCATCTCCAACTATTAAATAACAGATATTAGATTAATATAATATCAGATTTGTCTTATTTTAAATAAACACAAAAACAGATATGAAAAATAAACTTAAGTAAGAAATTTACTTTTGCTAATGTTTTGTTACAAAGGCCTGCCAGCTCATAGAGCTAATTAAGTATATTTTCTGGAAAGTTGAATATGTTTCTTCATCCATATATATAATGCATACAAACATATCACTATTCATAATTTCTAATTAGCATAATTAATACCACATAGCTTCTGCTATCATTCTTTAATTGTCATCTCCTCAATTTGGACACAACGTGCAGTTTCTCACGATGCGCCACTCCCGCATACGCGCCCGGCCCACAGTTTGTGGCGGAATTCAAGGCTTCAAGCGTAAAATTTTACAGGTTATATCCTCATCTGTAAATGTTACTAATTCACGCGAGTATTTCCATTTTGCATGAAAGCGCGTCCTGACAGCTTTAACTTCACCGAACGAGCGGTGGTGCGTGCATTTTAAATAAATGTTAAGTGATATCTTCCAAAGATTTTTTAATTTTGCCGCAATTTTTTCACTAAATAATGTTGATATGGCAATTAGTAAATACAAAAATAAAAGTGTTAAACCATGTGTGTTACAACTAACCCCACGTTAGGTTGTGCCCTGCGCTCCCCTACACAGTTGCATAATAATTTTCTCCCTAATATTATCAAATATTGCAAGTTAAGAAGTTCATGTCATTACTGCTGTGCTGTTTGCAAACTGTGAAGTTGAATATTTATTTCTTGTTAATTTAGCCATTATCAAATAAATAACTAGGGTTGTGTTTGTTTTCTTCTAAGTAAAAAAATAAGCAGATCTAGCAGTTTTAAAGGCCTTTCTGTATGCAATCGTGCTCTCTTTCCATGAAATGCAAAAAAAACTCTAGTCTTGTTTTTTTCTAGCTACACTCCATTTTCTGGCTGCTTGTACCACAGCGACTATTATCTTTAATCTTTAAGCAAAAAGGTGCAACTGTGTCTAAAGTGCTGGAAAAAAGGGACTCAATCGTTTCTGTTGCAATATCGAGTTCTTCTAAACTATCTGGGATCTTAAGGAGATGAAATTGATCAGGAAGATTATTTATAAACAATTTTTTTGTGGTTTTGCAGCCTGGGCTAAATGAAGTATACATGACATTAGATATTGATCTGAGATGTCATCGCTCTGCTGCAGAATTTCAACATTTATTCCATGTGACAATATTAGATCTAATGTATGAATACGACAATGAGTAGGTCCTGACACACGTTGTCTAAATTCAGAGTTCAGAATGTCTGTGAATGCCAATCCCAATTTGTCTTTTTCATTATCTACATGGATATTAAAATCACCAACAATTAGAACTTTATCTGCAGCCAGAACTTCAAAAGAATTATATTTGAAACTAGACTTCTGAGTAATACTAAAGATATTACTATAAATTGCAGCAACACCTCCCCCTTTTCCTTTTAGACGTGGCTCGTATTTATAACAATAATCTTGGGGGGTGGACTCATTTAAAGTAATGTCATTGTCTGGTTTAACCAGGTTTCTGTCAGACACAGCACATCTAGGTTATGATCTATAATCATATCATCAACAATAAGTACTTTTGAGGGAAGGGATTAAATATTCAGCAACCCGAGCTTTATCATTTGTTCATCTGTATTATATAGTTCCCATTCAGTCGGTCACTCTTGACGCCACGTCGGAGTACCGACGAATAGGAATCTCGCTCGCGAGAGCCAATCTGCTTCGAGTGTAACTAAAACAAGCCAATACACATTGGCATGCAATGATTGCACCAGGTGCTCATGCCACACAGTGCGGGTATAAATGAGACACAGGTGATTGCATTAGTCAACCTTTTGCTTTGGAGCCGAGTGTTTCATGGTGTCAACAAGCCTGTATTCACTCACCGAAAACTTTGCAGTCCTGACTGAGACGAGCCACCCTTGGAAAGGATCTCTTCAGTCAGGTGTTGGTGTGACGGCACTGCAGCGGTCGCGTGGGTTTTCATCTCTCTTGTCGTCTCGTCAGAGCGATCGCAGGGCGTTCTCTTTGAGCAAACGGTGCGCTAGGTGGAGAGCGCTTAAAAGCCGTTTTTACGGCTGGTACAGAGTGCCTTGTGTGAGAGAGTGCGCACACCAGGCTGCACTATCCCCCTGAGTGCCGCGACTCCTCCCCCTGCGTGCTTCAGCACCATGGAGAGCGTCCTTCTGAAAGAGCGACACAGATAGGGCTTGCGTCTTTTTCAAGATGACATTCTAACTGTGTGTTTCTGGATGCAGTGGTTACCTGTCACCGAGGGATGGTCACCAGCACTGTATCTCGTGTTTGGGCTTTCAGCACGCTGAGGCAGCGCTGGTGGATGACTCATGTTCTCACTGCGGGAACATGACCATCTCGGAGTTGCGGTCTAGACTCCATCTCGCAAGGGGTGGAGTCCCTGTGCCTCTGCCTCGACGTTATGGTTGATGAACCTAGCTGAATGGAGAGATTGTGATGAAGTGCTGGGTTGGCTGAGACCACAATCAGTTCTGTCAAATCCAGTAAGATAAGTACTGTGGATTTGGAAGCTGCTCTTGCCACATTGGAACGTGGTGGGCCGTCCTCGAGATGTGCACCACCAGTATCCTTCGGGGCTCCCCCTGATGATCAGATGTCCATCGCTGCATCGGAGAGAGGGTCAGACTTCTCTGGAGATGACGTGTTGGCACAGGGGGTGTGCCCGATACAGATCCCGCTGTGCCCGATACAGATCCAGAAATGATGGCCATGCTTTCCCGGGCTGCCGAGAAGGTCGGGCTCATGTGGAACCCTCCACTTTCCCTTGGGAGAGCCTCCCCTTCTCCTTGCAGGCTACGGCTCAGCATTGTACTCCACATAACTCCTTCGGGGTACGATGTGGGTTCTGCAGCGTCCCTTACTGGGCACGCTTTCCCAGTGTTATCCAATAATCACTGAGCGGGTCATGCGGAACAGCAGTGATGGACCTCCCGGTGTGAGCCCCGTCTCATCAGGTAAGAGAGCTAAGGTGGCTCACACAGGGCACTGGACGGGGCCAGAGGCCATGGCGCTTTGATAGGGATTCCTATTCGTCGGTACTCCGACGTGGTGTCGAGAGTGACCCACTGAATGGGAACGTCTCGGTTACATATGTAACCCTCGTTCCCTGAAGGAGGGAACGGAGACGCCACGTCCTGTCGCCATGTCCTCTGCACCCTGCTTAGGTGCAGTCTACACACTCGGCTCCTCAGCAAAAGGCTGACTAATGCAATTACCTGTGTCTCATTTATACCTGCGCTGCGTGGCATGAGCACCTGGTGCAATCATTGCATGCCAATGTGCATTGGCTCGTTTTAGTTACACTCGAAGTAGATTGGCTCTCACGAGCAAGATTCCTATTCGTCGGTACTCAGACGTGGCATCTCCGTTCCCTCCTTCAGGGAACGAGGGTTACATATGTAACCGAAACGTTTTTAATTTGTTGAACATCAATAAAAAATTCACCCTTAAATGGGTTTGAGAGTTTTTTGTATTTACTAATTCAGGGAACAGACAGTGTCTCGATGTGATACTATCTAGGTGAAAGAGTCCCTATGTGACTTCTGTGACGTGAGACAGCTAGCAGATGGTCGGTTTAGCCAGTCTGTCTGCTTCCTGACCTGGGCCCCAGTTATTCAAGGTTTAACTCTATGACCACGAGCCAAATTACTAGAGAGAAGTGCGGCACCACTCCAGGAGGTATGAATACCATCTCACACCACACACCTGCTCTGATCTGCACTTCACAAGTCCCCCATCACCCCCCGCCATCCAACCGGAGCTTAAGGTCTGTGTGGAGGATGTAACCAGAGTCTTCAATAAAAAGAAGACTAGGAAAGCTTTAGGCCCAGACGGCATCTCATCTGCCTGTTTGAAAGCCTGCGCTGACCAACTGGCCCCAGTCTTCACGCAGATTTACATTTAGTCATTTAGCAGACACTTTTATCCAAAGCGACTTACAAATGAGAGCAATAGAAGCAACTAGAACAGTCAAGGGCAACAATATCCAAGTGCTGTAAAAAAAGTCTCAGTTAATCTAGCACAGAACAGAACAGATTTTTTTTTTTTTAAATAAATTAGACAGACAGAAAATGAATAGAATAATAAGTGCTATTCTTGATTGGTCAGGTGCTGCTGGAAGAGATGTGTCTTTAGATGTTTTTTGAAAATGGCTACAGACTCGGCCGCACAAATTGAGATAGGCAGGTCATTCCACCAAGTGGGGGCGGTCCAGGAAAAGGTCAGTGAGAGCGATTTCATGCCTCTCTGGTATGGCACCACAAGGCGTCGTTCACTGGCAGAACGTAAGTTCCTGGAGGGTGTGTAAGTCTGAACAAACGAGTTTAGGTATATTGATGCAGAGCCAGTGGTTGCTTTGAAGGCGAGCACCAGTGCCTTGAATTTGATGCGAGCGGCTATTGGTAGCCAGTGCAGACTGATGAAGAGAGGCGTGACGTGCGCTCTCTTCGGCTCGTTAAAGACCACCCTCGCCGCTGCATTCTGGATCAGTTGCAAGGGTTTGATAGTGCATGCCGGAAGGCCCGCTAGAAGAGCATTACAGTAGTCCAGTCTGGAGAGAACAAGAGCTTGGACCAGAAGTTGTGTGGCCTGCTCTGATAGGAAGGGTCTAATCTTCCTAATGTTGTATGGTGCAAATCTGCAGGACCGGGTTGTTGCAGTAATGTGGTCGGTGAATTTTAGCTGATCATAAATCACAACCCCAAGGTTCCTGGCTGTCCTGGACGGCGTTATGGTTGATGAGCCTAGCTGAATGGAGAGATTGTGATGAAGTGCTGGGTTGGCTGAGACCACAAGCAGTTCTGTCAAATCCAGTAAGATAAGTACTGTGGATTTGGAAGCTGCTCTTGCCTGTCTCAGTGCCTCCGTAACCGAGAGCAGGGCAGTCTTAGTTGAGTGGCCGCTTTTGAAGCCGGATTGGTTGATGTCCAGGAGGTTGTTCTGTTCAAGAAATGCAGAGAGCTGGTTAAACACAACTCGCTCAAGTGTCTTTGCAATGAAAGGCAGAAGGGATACCGGTCTGTAGTTTTCTAAAAGTGCTGGGTTTAGAGAGGGTTTCTTAAGCAGTGGGGTTACCCGAGCCTGCTTAAATGCTGTGGGGAATGTCCCGGTGTGAAGAGAGGTGTTGACAATGTGAGTGAGTGCAGGAGTAACAGAAGAAGAAATGGCCTGAAGGAGGTGGGTGGGGATAGGATCAAGCGGACAGGTAGTGGGATGATTGGAAAGGATGAGTTTGGAGACATCTGCTTCGGAGAGCAGAGAGAAGGAGGGGAGCGTGTGTGTGATGGCTGTTGAGATGTGTGTGTCAGTTTGTGGTGTGGAGAATTGGTTGCTGATGGAGGAGGTTTTGTTTGTGAAAAATTATGCAAAGTCATCAGCTGTAAGAGTTGATGAAGGAGGGGGGGGCAAAGGAGCGAAGAGAATGTTCTGAAAAGTGCACGAGAGTCAGAGCAGTTGTTGATTTTGTTGTGGTAGTATGAAGTTTTAGCAGTGAAGACATTAGTAGAGAAATAAGCGAGAAGAGACTGATACAGGGTTAGGTCAGTAGCGTTTTTAGTTTTGCGCCACTTCCTCTCTGCCGCCCGGAGTCCAGAGCGATGTTCACGGAGAACATCAGACAGCCAGGGGGCAGAGGGGGTGGTGCGGGCTGGCCTGGATGAAACGGGACAGAAGTTGTCTAAGCAAGATGTTAGAGTGGAGCAAAGAGTGTCAGTAGCACTGTTAGTGTCTAGTGCTGAGAACTGAGCAGGTGGAGGGAGTGAGGATGAAACAATAGTGGATAGATGGGAGGGAGAGAGCGAGCGTAGATTATGCCGAAAGGTGATCTGCGGAGAGGAGTGTGTGTTGTGTCAGGAGTCAGTATGAGGTTAAGAGTGATGAGAAAGTGATCTGAGATGTGCAGTGGAGTAACTAAAGTGTTGTTTGTGGAGCAGTAGCGTGTGTAGATAAGGTCCAGATGGTTACCTGATTTGTGAGTAGCTGTAGTAGATACTCGCTTAAGGTCAAATGAGGTCAGAAGAGTGGTGAAGTCTGCAGCCTGGGGTTTATCAAGGTGGATGTTGAAGTCACCAAGCAGTACCAGAGGAGTCCCATCCTCAGGGAAGTGAGAGAGTAAAATATCCAATTCCTCCAAGAAATTACCCAGTTGACTTGGAGGGCGATAAATAACTACAACATGGATTTTAGCAGGGTGAGTAATAGTGATTGAGTGTGATTCAAATGAGCAGTTGCCATATAGAGAAGGAATGGGCTCAAATTTCCAATCATTTGAGATCTTCAACAGATCATTGGAGCAGTGTGAAGTTCCCTGTTGCTTCAAATGCTCCACTACCATTCCCGTCCCCAAAAAAAAAACAAATCACTGAACTTAATGACTACAGACCTGTCGCTCTCACGTCTGTGGTCATGAAGTCGTTTGAAAGACTGGTTCTGGCCCACCTGAAGGACATCACTGGACCCTTGCTGGATCCTCTTCAATTTGCCTACAGAGCAAACAGGTCTGTGGATGATGCAGTCAACATGGGACTGCATTATATCCTGCAACATCTTGACAGACCTGGGACTTATGCAAGGATCTTATTTGTGGACTTCAGTTCGGCCTTCAATACCATCATGCCTGATCCTCTCTCAGCTAAACTGACCCAGCTCTCCATGCCATCCTCAATCTGTCAGTGGATCTCCAGCTTCCTGACAGACCGACAACAGCTCGTGAGACTGGGGAAACTCACATCCAGGACTCTCACTACCAGCACTGGCGCCCCCCAGGGGTGTGTTCTCTCCCCACTGCTCTTCTCCCTGTACACCAATGACTGCACTTCCAAAGACCCCTCTGTGAAGCTCCTGAAATTTGCAGACAACACCACTGTCATCGGCTTCATCCAAAAAGGTGATGAGTCTGCTTACAGACTGGAGGTTGAACAGCTGGCTGTCTGGTGCAGTTATAACAATCTTGAGCTCAACACGCTCAAAACGGTGGGGATGATAGTGGACTTCAGGAGAACAGTCCAGCTCTCCCCCCACTCACCATCACAAACAGCACTGTGGAAGCAGTGGAGTCATTCAGGCTCCTGGGCACTACCATCTCTCATGACCTGAAGTGGGACAATCACAATGACTCCATTGTGAAAAAGGCCCAGCAGAGACTGTACTTCCTTTGTCAGCTGAGGAATTTCAACCTCCCACAGGAGCAGTTCTACTCAGCTGTCATTGAGTCTGTTTTATGCACATTTTTGGGTGAATCCCTTAAGGCATGTGGGCTGAGAGGACTCTCCTCAGACTCTTCAGGAGCGTGTTGCGCATTCTCACGTGTGAAGCCAGGAGGGGTTCAAAGACCCCCCCGCCCCTTCCAGATGACATTATCAAAATGATCCTCCTCCACAATGATCCGCAAAAATGACTAAAACGTTGTATTATGCATGCCAGACAAGTAATTGGCAATGTCACTTTGTAAAGAAAGACTACCCACCTGAGCACATGTGCAGTCAAACATGCATGCCTATAGACTAAACACGTAATGTGCATTTGCATGCCATCACCGTTCACAGATTCACATTTGTGTTTCGACAGAGATGATAACGGTATAGTTTTCAAAAACGTGCACTTTGAAACCGTTTCAAAGTTTGCTTTCTCAGGCCACCAAAACACTGTTGTGTAAAATGACTTGCATTTTGTGACAAAGTGTTTGCTATTTTGCCAACTAAAATTGTTCCAAACAAATCCACAGCAGAACTGTTGTGCGATTCCCAGCAAAACACAGTGGTGTTTTACTGTTTAATGAATCAACCGCTTTAAAATAATCTGTGAATTAATGATTTGTGACTCACTCATTGAGTGATTTGCCTCTACATCTTGGCAGTTTTAGTACCATATTAAAAAGTATCCTTTTATTTATTTTACCATCATATTTCTATATTGAAAATGTTTTTTATTTGTGCAGTTGTAATTGTAGTGTATTTTTTTTTTATTATTTTATCAAGACTTTTCTCAGTCAGTAAATGTGGATCTTTCAGATGAATTTGAGAAGTGCTGGTCTGGCTTTGGTCTGGACACACTGGTCTTGGCCTTAACTTGGTGTCTTTTAGGTGGCCTGACTACATCAGCTGTCCCAGTCAGAGTCTTGTGCTTTTCTATATAACTATATAAAGTTAAATGATAAATGTTTGATCAGTGTTATACATCAGGTGAAAAGTTAAGGAATCAAATGTGTTACATCCAGTCTTCACTAGATCTGACATGTCAGATTTTGGTCTGATAGCCTATTCAAAGCAGTCTACACCTTAACTCTTCTAGAGTTAAAAAAGACATGCAGACAGACGAAGAACAGAAAGAAGAATAATGATGGAAAAAATAATTGAATAGATTTTATTGAATGATTATAGGTGAATTTCTCTGTCTTTATCTGACCAGCATTAATTCTAAACTGTTACCCCCCCCCCATGACAATACAGAACACAACAAAAATAGGCCAACATATACATAAGTAAACAAAAAGCAACAGTAAAATAAAATATTATGAAAAGTAATGAGTAAATTAATATTTCATATTTTAAGAAATTAGTACAGAAAGATAATGTATATAAAAAAGAAATAATCAACATAAATGAAGATGTGTGACTTCCATCCAGATGTCAAGCCAAAGGTGTTTAATTCTGAAAATGCAGGAAAAACAATTAGTGTGCATTAATTTAAAACTGCTTCCGGTTGCACAAATAGTGAGTACAAACATAATGCCACCCTTAAACGATAGGTGAAAATAGGTCTATTCACTATTGAAAAAAAAATACAGGACATCGCGGCTAATACGGAACAGGTGGGATTGGCAACACTATCTGTATCCTACAGCCAAGGGTTACATCGGTTTATCTATAAACTGTGTTCGCAAAGCTGATGACTTGGACACGTACATACTTCTCAAGTCATACGCTTAATATGATATATGGTTGACTGTTCAATGCTCAAATGTGATTTGATTAAAGAGTTTAACAGGACAGTCTGAAAATACACGCACACCAACCCAAGCCATTCACATAGATACACATGACGAAATGCAAATGCAGATCGGACAATCAATTCGTAGAAACACTGGATATAGAAACGTTCAGAAATGTCCAAGCATATGGTGTTAGTGTAGTTGTAAATTGTGTTTTGCATATGTGAATCATATTTTTTTAATCAAATTTGGATATGCATTTGCAAATTTTGCTTTGTGAATATGAATTAGCCTAAAATTATACCTAATAGTCTAGCTGGGTTCTATTTTCTGATGTATTCCACAGAACGTTTGGTTTGATGCTTCCTGTATAGACAGCTGTAGTGGCGCAATAACAAACACGCCCAGTGCAGATAGGCGAAGATGAGCATATAGTGTAGTATAGTGACATCACTATATGACGAACGTTTACGTTTGTTGCTTAGCTAAATAAAAATTTCAACCAATTAAAAATAAAAAAACTTAAAGCTACACGACGTGAAATGCGTCGACGCGTCGGCGGCACATTATTTACGTTCTAGAATGGAACAGAAGATCTAGAATAATGGCAGCTTCTGCTCCCGGGCATAGTGAAAATGATCATTTATCATATAAAGCCAGACCGCGACATTCAAAAGTGTGGGAGCCTACTTTAAACAGAAGCCGAATAAAACTGTGCTTTGTTTGCTCTGTAACGCCGGTTTCACACTGCACGCGGTGGCAGAGCAGGAGCTGTGTGTGTGGAGAGCGGGAGCTTTCACACTGCAGTCAGTGTTGCCAAGTCCGCTTTTTTTCCGCGGAATTGGGCTACTTCTACACTGTTGCCGCGGGCTGTGTCTCATGTCCGCGGGTTGAAGCAAAAAAACACACATATTTAACCCCCCGAACGCGATGTTTACCAGAGAACCTCCCCGAAACGCGATTGGGCTTGTTTTGGGCTAGTTTTGAGTAACGAATGGGTGGGTTTTGTTGTGTAAACCTGGCAACCCTGCTGCCAGTGTTCTCTCGCGCAGCTGAACCGTGGCGCGTGTATTGCAACAGACGGTCACATTTTCCGGGGTTCTTCTCCGACCCCAGTACGTCTCGTGCTTTTATTTATTATGGGCTGCATATATCTAGATGCGACCCGGTTCCCCTCTGTCCCAAACACATATGCATAAAAACATGCTGTATATAGGTAGTTTACATGATTAAAGTAACATTAAAGTTAAGATATGCCTCTAGCTTTAATCATTTAAATGTGTCTTTGAAGTTTGGGCAAAAACTTCTGGCAGCTTTAGTCGTTGTTTATGCACATGTATCTTCAAAATAGACGACTAGTTATACTATATTAACACTATGCTGAAAGCTCCTGTATGTGAACCTTTTGCAGATAAATACAAGTGCATTTTCGTTTACTATTGACACAAATCAATAAGTAAATCATACTCAACTACTATAGTCAACAACTTTTCCTAATTAGGCCTACTCTGTATACATTTTATGATGAATAGTATCATTATATATTATGTTTAAAAAGCTTCTTGTGTTCATATATTTCATTATAAAATGGCATACTATGTACACTACCCTTCCTGAAATACAATTAATATTGTCATCATTCATTGATTTCATGTTAAAATAATATACAAATTCACTACCCTCTTTG
Organism: Gobio gobio; assembly: GCF_949357685.1. Lineage (NCBI taxonomy): Eukaryota > Metazoa > Chordata > Actinopteri > Cypriniformes > Gobionidae > Gobio > Gobio gobio. The sequence continues at coordinate 81,908,218 of NC_137097.1, forward strand.
AAATACAATAATCAGTAAAAGAGAATAATAAGATTAATCTGGAAAAATAATCGTTAGATTAGTCGACTAATCGGAAAAATAATCGTCAGATTAGTCGACAGAAAAAATAATCGTTAGTTGCAGCTCTACTGTGTATCTTCTGTCATGTCATTATCATGTATATTTACCATCCTTATTTGTTCTCTCACAGAAACCACATTTATGTACATATCCATGCAAACCTGTTTATGCCTTGCAATTGGATGACTGAATAAACATTACTATCATCAAAGTTCACTCTGGATTAGCTGCAGTTCTTTCTAGCCGAATAATTAGGCCAGTTGAGTTCCAACCATCCCACTGCGCACAGAATATCCCACAGGCACCGTGTCGAACGTGGACGAGGTCGAACTGGAAGCCATGTTAATCTTGGACTAAATCGGCCACCTTAGGAGTTAAAATGAAATCGGAATTGAGAGGAACAGAAACTAAAATTCACTGGATGGTCATATACCTTTTCACCGCTAGATGGGGGAAAATATCACACAGTGTAGCTTTAAATACAGTACATTGATTTAGCTATTTCGCCACATAAATGCAAGTATTTGTTTTTTTCAGTAACCTTACACATGCCAGAATACGCAACTCAAATGAACAGTTTGCTTTAGTATATCAGATATGTGAAGATTTAAATTCTTAACTACTCTGGACAAGCACATTCTTCTTCCTCCTCTCCTGCAGTTTTACTGCCACTCCTGTTTGCGGATACACAGTGAGTATCCCATCTGCCATCTGTCTTTACACTTACTGAGCCAACCGAGGTCATGTCTGCAGATGGGTTTATTACAAGTGACTACTTAATATGCAAACCCGAAAAGTGCTCATGCATTGATATGCGAGCACTTGTTTAGGGTGGCAGCTGTCAGCTCTCGCACTGACCACCATCAGTCCCACTGGATGCTTTTGCTATAAATGCCAATTGTCTGTCAAGTCTTTTCAAAGCCAGTCAATATGTATTGCACCAAGAGTGTATTGTGGCTTAATCAAACAAAAAATAAATAATATATTCAAATAATTAAAAATGAAAATACTTACAATTTGTAAAGTTTTAATACATAATAGTCGAAATTGATAATATTAAGGTAATAATAAGTAAATAAAGACAAACCTGAGTGCTGGTTTCTCTGTGTGTGCCTTCTGTGAACCTCCAGAGATCCAAATAGCAAATGAAAGCTCTCTGCTGTTGTTTATATAGACAGGATACCTTGATATCACATGACAGGGTTTCTTTGAAATCACATGACAGCAGTTCCTTGAAATCACATGACAAAACAGAAAGAGAAAGTGTTTGTATTTGTACTTAAATATGTGTGGTATAAATTGCATTCAACCTTTAAGCAAATTTATTTTACAGATTGTCACCTTTCAGTCATATCTCCTTTACTTTGAAATGTACTGAAGTCTTTCACAGTAGCAGTTCAGCTTCTCCAAAAGCTAACTAGCAAATCTGTTCTTCAGAAAATAACTATTGTCCTGCAAACATTACTCCAAGAGCACAATGGGCATTGTTTACAAAAGAAAGAAAAAAAATTACATTTTCACTTTCTTACATAATGTGACTTCAAGGAACAGAGACATTTTTTATACTAATCTATATGCCAGAGAACTTTCAATTACTCTTTTTAGCCTCTAAAAATACAATGCAAACATATTGCTAAAGTCTTTATTTTATCAGCTTACTATTAACCTATACATACAATAGATGTACTGTCTGTATGTATAACATTATTCAAATATCTTATATTTATCTCTGAGCTGTAGTTTAGATTAGTTAGCTCGCCAGTCCTGATTTGAGTTTTGTTTGCTTATATGTTGCTTAGTGTTTTTTTTTTTTTACTTTTACTGCCAATATATTTGATCTTTTTCCTTTTTAGTTTGTAATCTTTTTTTGAATGTCTTTTTATGTTGGTCCCTAATCTTGGTCGTAACACTGATTCCCTTTCAGTTGGTCACTTTCGACCAGTGATGGGAATAACGGCATAATAAATAAACGGCGTTACTTTTTTCAGTAACGGGTAATCAAAAAACAACTGAGTAACAAATTAGCTCAAAGGGGAAATATTAATAGTTAATCATAACTTGTTACAATTAATTATTGAGAGGACTTAAGAATTCAGGCTTGCCGGAGTGAAGAGATGCTCTTGGCTCCGAAGCAGAAAACATAATGCGATGTTGCCAGCGTGCTTCCTTATACACCCACGCGGTGGGGCGGAGTTACACTTGCAAATTCCGCATTTTCTAGATCTCGAAGATGATAGGCTTCTAGGCGAAACCTCCATTCGTCAGTCACTGACGTTACTCGGAGTGACTTAACGAAAGGGGACAATAGATTCACAAGATACATCATCGTTGGTATATCTGCATTCTGTGACTTGAATCAGGGCAAAGGGAGGGCAAAATGGGGGGGGGGGGGGCTGGTTAAGCAGGGTGCTGTCCTGGTTCTGTGAGATTCTCTCTCAAGATTAGTGACTTTTATTGTTCTATTGCTGGGGGTTTGGATCTCAGCTTTTGTCTTAGCAGCAAAACCGATCCTTACAGACGACTCCTGGCTCCTTGGGACAAATTCAGATTAGTTCCCAAGGGGACATATTTGGATATTCCCTGTTTCCATATTTTGGATGTTGTTTCCAGAGTGTTCATGGTGCTGATCCTTGAGTTAACAGCAGGAGTCAATGGACGCAGGAATAAAGTAGTAACCTGAAATAACAACATTAAAGGGATAGTTCACCCAAAAATGAAAATTTGATGTTTTTCTGCTTACCCCTAAGGCATCCAAGATGTAGGTGTCTTCGTTTCTTCAGTAGAACACAAATTAAGATTTTTAACTCAAACCGTTGCTGTGTGTCACTCATATAATGCTTGTCAATGGAGACTAATTCTATTAGAATAAAAAAAACATGGACAGACAACTTCAAATTAAACCCCGCGGCTCGTGACGACACATTGATGTCTTAAGACATGAAACAATCGGTTTCTGAGAGAAACCCAACGGTATTTATGCAAATATAAATATTTTGTCACTAAATCCTTTCTGTTACAAATACTGTGCTAACTAGTTTTGATTTAGTATTGACTTTGAAGTGCTCCCTATTGCAATACAATATAGTCACCTTATAGCAACGCTCTCCCACATATTTTGCTATTGTAACTGCACTTATCTCCGTCGTTGGTTTAAGTTGCAGTGGGTGGAAATAGACGAGAAATGTACAGTTTTCTTCCATCTTTCTGATAACGTTTCTTTAGTCTTCTGGCAACCCTGCAGATTGAACCATCTACAGGAGTCCACTCTTACAATCTTATATATTTTCTTTCTCTCATTTTACTGTTGTTTTCTTTTATACCTTGTAAAGCACTTTGCTCAACCTTGGTTGTGTTTAAATGTGCTCTATAAATAAACATTGATTGATTTATTGATTGGATGCTATAGCACTTAGGCAGGATATATATGATCTTGTTGGTCAGGTTTGCTTCCACCTGCACTTGATTGCAATGGTTTTCAGTCTCTAGAATGTATATATATATATATTGGAAATACATGGAATAATATTTTGATGATACATATATTATATACAGTATTCATGTAAAATATTGCAGTATATTGCAAAATATACAAATGAATGCCACTTTCAATATATTGCAATATATTGAACACAAATATTTAATATGCTATGTGTTTATATATCTCAAAATATGAATTTGTGGTTATTGTGAGATGGAAAAAGAGAGTTGTTGGATAATCACAAGAACATCAAAATAACAACACATGATAAACTCTTGTTAGAAGTGCAAGTGGTAAATATGGTCTCATTTCTCAGTGTCATATATTTAGTGGGCAGGTTTCATTTGATCGCCAGATTTTTTACTACCACTGTGATATGGAAGTAGAATTTAAACATGGTCTGGAGGAATTAAAGGAAAGGTAACAAAACGTCAATATAACAGTAATATTTAATTTAATTAAAATATATCACATAATTAAACATGGAAATACACAATTGAATAATTGCCATTATAAAATGGTCTATATCAGTTGTTTTACATGCAAATCATTATTTTGTTTCAATCAGATTACTTAGAGAATGAACAAAAACAGAGATTTAAAATCTCTAGTTATACTTTGGCACTCATCTTCTGTGCATTTGATGTACAGGCGGAGTCACACTCAATGATGCAGGTCTGACTGATTTAATTAATTGATAGAAATGCCTGCATTCCAGATCTAACCCTTTAGATATGTTTTTATTGTCATTAGTCATAAGTTGGAAACTAGGTGCCCTTCCAGTTTGCAACAATGCTAAAGACTGGACATAATAAACATTTTGTCTATCAATTCACTGATCAATTAATTGTCAATCAATTACTGTGTGACAAAGCCATGCACATGTTTTATGCATCTTGCAGTGTTTACATATAGGAAGTTGACAAGGCTGTAAGCCGTAAAATTGAAGATGAATAGTGTATGATAAATTTGCATTATGTGAAAGATTTTGGCCTGGATAGTCCTATGATCTATGCCAGGAAAAATATGTTGTGCGGTGATAGAGTTAAGGGTGTGTGTTGTGTATGTGTATAGGAAATGGGTGGTGTCTATCCTACCATAATTGTACAATTTATGTGCGTTGTATAATTTAGTTCCAGTTTCTTACACTGGAAGGCCATGTCTTGTAATGTTAACACGATTTAATAATGTATTAGTAAATGTTGAAATTAACATTAACAAAGATAAATAAATGCTTTATAAGTGCAGTTCATTATTAGTTCATGTTAACTAATGTAGTTAACTAATGTTAACTAATGACCATTATTCTAAAGTGTTACCAACTATTATTTATTATGTAAACTTCATGGCTGTTACAGTATGGACAGAAAATCCTCTTCACACGCGCTAAAATGAGCTTGACAACACCACAGTGGAGCAGCTCACGCTAAACACATTCATATTAATACTGAAATAGGAAGAAGTTCGTGTGCGAACAAGCAACAATAACTTTAATCAAATAAATGAACACAAAGTGAAAGTGAAAGTAAAAGCGGCAGCCCCTCACGGACGACTGCCGCACACATACATAAACAAAACATAAATAAAACACAACTTAACATCCAGGCCTGGTCCTCTCTCGTCCTTCACTGTCGTCGCTCCTCCTTTATACTCCCGTCACTCCTCCGTGAGACACGAGGCCGACGGCACGCAGCTGGCGATCCTCATCACTAATGACCGCGGCCTCATCCCGCCCTCACGGTCCCTCAGTCTCGCTGCTCGCCACAACAATATACTTAAATTTGTTACACACATAGTATGGTTATATGAGGATGTTTCATCACTGCTGTCCACCGGTGTGCTGCTCATTCCTTTCTGTATCTGACTCTCCATTGACTTCACTTCACAGGTCAAACATCAAGATTTCTTACATATCAGATGACTTGATATTTCTTCACTCGATCAATTCTGGTGGCTGTTTGCTCTCTTCTTCATCATCATCATCATCATCATCATCATCATCATCTTGAGGTGTTTCATGCAGCAGAAACAGATCTTCATGTGAGTCCAGAAGCTTTAATTGTCAGAGAGAGTCATGAAAAATAGGGTTATTAATGTAAGTGTTAGTAATGAACATAATAGGCATGTTTATTGGCATACATTCCCTAATCTGTAAATATGCACTTTATAAAGCACAATGTAATAAATTTCCAGTACAGTAAATAAATTTGTGAACCTCACTTTGAAAACCTCTGTCCTACAATAGCCTGAAATCTACTGCGGTCTCAAAGCTCTGGTCAGTTGATAATTGATAACCTAGAATATCAAAATCAACTGCGGGTGGTCGATCTTTTTCCTATTTAGCACCTAAACTCTGGAACAGTCTTCCTAGCATTGTTCGGGAAGCAGACACACTCTGTCAGTTTAAATCTAGACAAAAAACTAGGGCTGTCAAAAGATTAATCGCGATTA